>NC_025993.2:117161361-117461361 GCF_000442705.2 Elaeis guineensis
ATTTGCAAAAAAGCCACGGCAATGCGCAACCACTACAGGCATTCAAATATCAACCACACTCTATGTTTGCAGATAAACAACTCGAGACGCCCTCATATAAGTAACCTGCAGATCCAATTGAGATGGTAATAAATAGAAAACCAATTGGCTTCAAAACAAAGGAACAAGAGCATGGCCATTATAGATTCAAATGTTTACCAGAGAGGAATAGAAATAACAAGAAGAAAATATGTGTGAAGCTCTTATGCAAATGTATATAAATTTACTTATCATTCTTAATATTTATTTTTCATGTTATTTTTAGTTGTTCAAAATATTGATCATTATGCAATCTAATGATGCATCAGCTGCATCAAACACATGTACACAAATAAAGATTAATCTGCAAGTCATAACCTCCGGCAATAATTATCATCCATGACCTTCTGTTGGATACTTGTTATTACTTTCCATAACTAATCAAGTAATAAATTGGTCTTGCATATATGTGATATTGAATATTTAGTAGTTTCCAATGTTGATGGTTTGTGTATGTTTATATATCTTTTTGTTACCAATGAATAACCTAAATCCGGATTGCCCCCTAATCTCCTAAACTCCATGTAATCTCAACCATGGCCATGCATGTGTCAAGAAGGATCTCACGGCATGATAATGTTTAATGAGGTGTTCACCCTCTATACGGTTTTGGTATATTAATAAGTTTCTTTCTTTATGATTTAAGTTTTGGATTCTAATCTTACTCGTTCTGCTTCGTAGTAATAAATCAATTTGAAGTCAATTTATGCCAAGACTAAAAGGACGTATCAGACCTCCAACTTGCCTCCCACGTAAATCTATAGGGTAGAAGGATAATTTTGGTCCTCACCTGTGACAACCGGCAACAGTCGCAATAAGTCTCTCACTTTCCAACAGGAAAAAAAATTGCATCTCCATTATTATTATTATTATTATTTTGACAAATCGATCTCCTTCAGAGGTACATTCACTCTATTATACAACTTACCGTATCTGAAGGGCTGACAATGCTTAATCAACTTAATTCGTTATAGATCGGATTAGATTACTTATGAGATCCAGATTCATCCATTATAAAAATACCTTTATAATCTTATGATTTTGTCCCATAAAATTTTTAACTCAATCATTGAAATACCCAAGTTCTCATCTGATCTTTATAATTTATTTAGTTAATAAATTAGATTTGATAAATTTTATTATATCTAATATCCGATATAATTTAAGATTGAAATTGGATCGAATAGAGACCGGATATCAGTATATTCATATCCATATATATTTTATTTATCAAATACAAATATAGATATGAATATTATTTGATATAAAAATTTATATTTATATTTATTTTAAACAGATTTGGATACTAAAAATACGATATAATTATAAATATAAATTAAATAATTAAATTTTTTTAATTATAAAATTAAAGATATTATTAAATAGATGATAAATCAAATTAATAATATATTTATATAATTATATATTTTTTTAAAAAATTAATAAATATTATATAAAATTATAAAATTATAGATATATTTGAATATTTAAATACAGACCGAATAATTACTTATTTATTTTTATTTTATAAATATAAATAATAATTATTTTTTAAATTTTTATCCATATTCAAATTCATTCGATATAAACGCGGATCATGTTACCCATGCTACCTTCCCTCCTAGTCTGTTCTGATCCCCGCCCTACTTAAACGCTTAAGTAAATGTAGGCGAGTTTCCCCATGCTAGTTGCGACATAACAAATCTGCCTGACATCAGTGTGGCCCACAAACCCCACATCACGAGTCCAAAACCTCATCCCCATCTCGGTTTATCCAACCACAGGTGGGACCCAAATCGGCGTCTTCTTCTCCTCGCTCCTTTATACTTCCCTTCCCCACTTATCCCAGCTGGCTAAGGCTTCATCCGAAGGGAAAAAACACAAAAAAGCCTATATAGGAGAAAGGGTGCCATCTCTCAGTATCACCACCCGCTGCTCCTCTTCCCGATGGCCTATTCCCATCATCATCATAATCTCCATCTCCCTCTTCGTCCCCAATTCCAAACCAAAGCTTTGGGGGAATAAATATATTCCCAGACGAATAGTTAGAATACAACACCGCGAACGCTCTCGTTCTCCCAATCCAATGCCTCCCCCAAATCCAATTTCAGTCCCCCCTTGTAGAAAACCCTCAGGGCTTAATCGTCTCTCCCAGGAAACCAGGGGTTTAGGGTTTTCATGTGCTGATCGGAAAAGCTCTACGAGTGATGGCGTCGCCGTCGAGTTCGCCGTCTTCGTCCGGGTTTTTCGCGATCTGCCTCCTCCATTCCGCGGTGGCGGTGACCTGCGGCGCGCTGATGATGTTCTACCTGAACGAGATCGCCGTCTTCGGCCACGGAAGCGAGACGGCGCGGAAGCTCCAGGGATCGACCCCCCATGACCAGCTCCTGATCCAGACATCGGATTCCTTCGCCGGGCTTCTCCTCATGGCGATCGGGTTTCTCCTCTTCATGGTGTCGTTCGTGAAGGATCGGGATTTCCAGGCTTTCTTCGCGAAAGGCTGCGTCCTCCTCCATGCTTCCATGGCCCTCTGGCGCGTCTACTTTGAGCGCCGGGTCGATGACCTCGCCCGCGACTGGCCTCGCCAGCTTGTCGGTGATATCATGCTCAGCCTCTCCTGGGTCCTCTTCCTCGTCTACTCGTGGAGGGAGAAGTACGACTGAATGAAATGTTTCGGGCTACGGAGGTACCCTCTTAAACCTTTTGGATTCGGAGGTGAAGCTCATGAGGGCTAATGGGTTGTAGCTAACATGTGGTGATGCTTGCTCTTTTGTCCATTTTTTTTTTAGGTTAATTTGCTTTGGCTTGTTATCTTGCATGAATCTAGATGAATGTGGTTGGTCTCACATTTTATCTTGTCTTCTCAAATTCTTGTAAAAATTTCTTCTCTTGTTAACAATAATAAAGAATAAGATATATGAGCTTCCGCTGTTGTACAACTTTCTATCTTATTAAAAGTGTTGGTTAGTTGGCAAACATCTTATTTCCTGTTGGTTTATCCTCTGGCTGACTTCTGGACTTATTGTGATTTTCTGGTTTCGTTCTACTTGTATGAGCATTATTTGATACATTTTGGGTGGTTGATGTTTTATGTCACTCATAAGCTGCGTGGTATGATTATGAGCAAATGAAATTTTTGAATAGATAGGATGCTATGACTTAGTATGATGTGACTGTAAAACACCGGCATGTTCTTAGTTGCATACTTGATATCAGTAGTTATATGTCACTCTGAATTGGCAAGTCTTGACTTTGAATTGATTAATAATGCAAGATGCCTTTTATCGCATGTTCGAACATTCCAGCTTAATGTTTATTAGAAAATAATAAATATGCTGTTGAAGGTGTATATAATTTTAAAAGGTCACACAGTTGCCTCAAAACCTTGTATTATCAGCACCATTTATTAATCTGAGCTATTCTAGTATGACTTTGACAAGCACTGCAAAATATCCTAGCCTAAGATACTAGCTTGATCATATTATAACGCATGCAGCTAAATAGGAGATTTGGGATGGATTGGAAAGCAAGTATGAATCTTTGAACATATCCTAATTTTACAGCTTCTATGCAGACAACTAAGTAACCAACAATAGCTGGCCAATAAACAAAATGTCAGAAAATTTCCAGAATAAGAATGTTAAAGTAAATAAATCATGATTCTTTACCCTTGGTTTTTTGTTTTGCTATTTGCATCATCATGCTGGTCTTGCTCTTTGATTTCAGCAGCCCTCAAAAACATGGTGAAATACATGAGCTTTACTATCTTATTATTATTATTATTAAAAAATTTTATTGACTTTTTTCTTTTTTCTTTTTCTTTTTTTCTTTTTTTTTTGATTCTAGCCTTGAATGGTTGGTGTTATTTCTGCCTCATGTACCAACAAGGTTGGTTTTTTATGTAAAATCATTGTACAAGAATACCATCGATACTCACGGGATAATTCTAAAAGATATTCCTTGATAAAGTTGTTCCAATCCTCTTTGGACAGAAAAATGCACAAATTTCATTATTTACTAATGTTCACCATTGTGACAGCACCTTTACACGAAGCAAAAACCATTGTGAGGGCAAGCCTAAATGTGAGATTAAGTCCTGAAGATGATTGCTCCTCGGTAGTAAGCACCAATCTATTAGTTCCCTGCCCCATTGCTTCAATGGAGTTTACCTCCCAAAGATTCTTTACGTGGAAGAAGAATTTAATACTAACCTTGAGATGACCTGAAAAATTTATTAAGGTCTCATGTTCTGGAGAGAGCTCCCAATAGATCTCACTTCCGGCTTACCGTATAAGAGAGATTTCTCTCTTCGCTTGGAGAGGCCACTAAGTCAAACTTAAAAATATTGTAGCAAACCAATTTATCACAGAACTAAGTCTGTCCAAGGACTGAAGCAAATATAATATTGTTTCTTTAAACTTCGTCAACATCCTTGTTGCGACAACATTTTGTACCTTGAAGAACTTTTTCTTTGTACCAAGTACTCTGTCTCAGTGCCTTCAAGATCGAACCATCTACCCTACCAGTTATATCCATCTTTATTAGCAACCCATTTATAACATTTAAAAGAACCAGAGGCATGACCATGATAAGAACAATGTTGGGCCCTAAAAAAGACCTTTTTCATGCCAGAGACAGTTGTGGGAAGAATACCGATTAAGGATCCATTGTGTTTTCATACTTGAATTCTGTGCTTGGTTGATTTATTTAAATTCAATTGACTGTGGAGAATTGATACCTAAATCCTGATACATTTAGTTTGGCAATAAGCCTTAAAGGGATTGAAGGTTGATCTGTATATTCAATCCTGTGGCATAACATTGAAAATGGGAGAAGGGTTTTACAGCTTATGCATATCACCAGGTAATTGTTGGAGTTTATGTTTGTCATCAATGATATCTTGATATTTGCAAATGGAAGGATGTTTATATGGGACTCTGAGAACTGCTTTTGTTATCCTCCAAAATTAGGATGCGTAAATGGACAGACTACAGAGTAATCCTAATCATAGGATATATGGCCCAAGTTGTGAAAACAAAGTTTGAATGCTAATGCCTTATGGCTAGGTCTATATCATTTTTGTATATAAACAACCCATAAATAGTTATATATGATGATTGCCTGCAATGAAGGTCAACCATTTTGGTTGGCTACATTACTTATGTTAGGGATAAGGATTCATAAAATGATTCGCAATGGGGATGAGAGTGGTCATGTTTTTTGGTTCACATTAAATCAGAAGATATATGCTCCACCCCTCTTAGAACTATGTTTGTACATATTCGTTCTTCATTCCTCCAAAATTTCCTAGACAATCAACAAAAATAAAAAGAAAAAAACCAGACCCATTTTTTGTTATTGGGTTCATCTATGTAATTTTGGGAGAGCCATGACTGTTTTTCAGATGATTCTTGTGCTTTGGGAAAATGCATAACCAAGTTTTAAGTGCTGCGTGCAGGTGACTTGCCTTCTTGGCATTGACATGGAACATGATTTATGTGCAATGCTTGGGATGTAGTGGCACACATGAGAATTCATTGGCAGGCGTGCATTGGCACAGAATGGTACCACATGCCAGTCGCAATCCAGTGCATAACATGTTGGTCTGTGCCAATGGCATGGCCAACATTTTAATCCTTGGTTAAAACTTTCTTTGACATAATATCTCTTATTATTTCTTTATCAGAAATTAAATCACTTTGTCCAAAGTGAGACATATGGAAAAGCTTTGATCATGATTCATGTCATATTATTCTAACACTACTGAACACTCTAGAGTTTCACATTGATCTACAAATTAGATACTCTTGCAATATGTCTTTGAACATCAATAATACATGCCTTCATATCTCTCTGCATGTCACCAATAAGTATTCTGATACTATTCTTCTATCAAGGTTCTTAGCTTTATGCTTTTGCATCCTTGAATCCTTTCACTCCAAGTTAAATGATTCCTTTTTGGTTTTCTGTTCATTCCCTTTTTGCACCCTTTGTCCATCCTGACTTTGGGCGATCCTTCTTTGGTAATATATAACCTTATCTCCAAAATATATAACCTCATCCATATCTTTGCCTTGTGATGGACATCCTGTAATTGTTGATCTAAGCGATTCTTGAGGTCTTTTATTTTCATGTGTTTCTGTGCACTTAACTCATCAACTTTTATAACTTGAGCTACATGATTGCAGTTGATCACTATGGATTTTTAATGCTTGATTCCTTCATGGCTCCTGTCCTGCTTTCAAATGGTCTTCCCATCTACCACACAAATTAGCATTAAAAGTGACAGCTCCACAAGGTTGAGGAGCTCAATACTCATGAGCATAACCATAGTTGGAATCCTGGTTCCCTTCCACGATGAGATTCCATAGTAGGTAAGTCCATATAATAAGGCATCCTGTATCTTGGTGGAGTGCTGTAAAGGTTATCCAGTTGATTGTGTCTTCACACAGAAAAGGGTTGCCAACAAGTTGGGCCTGTGGTATCCTCTTTCTTGAAATTCACGTTGTTCCGGGTTAGTTATGCTCAAGTAACTAGGCTTTCACTCTTTGACATTGACAAACACTTATCAGGTAGCAATCACAATTGCTGCTATTGATGACTGGACTCCTTGTTTGATACTCTTTTACCTCCACATGTTTTGTCTTGGCCTTTCCCCCTGCATGGGCCATTTGCATCCTATTCCAAGCCATGGGCTTATACTTGCCCTTTGTGCTGCTTGTGAGTTTATCAGTCCTTTTGTCCTTGATGTTATATTCAATGAGATTTATCATGATGGTGCTCTCCTCATGCATTGCTTTTCATTCAGCTTTGCTATAGCTTGTTATGTAATAATGCTGTGGTCATCTTTGGTAATGAAGCTTCCATTTTTGCCCACATAAGTATCTTTAACGTGAATCTAAGCAAAGTTCTTTGGCCAGTTGCTATTTTAGGTCAAGACTCAAGAGTTTATTCTTTTTGGATGTATTTCTTGCAACAGAAATCCTCTATCTTTATCTACTTGCATTGAACTAAGCATGCCCCACATGTGGCTGATATTGTTAGCTACTGAGAGGCCTTGCCTGGTTGGACTGTTGGACATCACCTCGGTGGAAATTGCTTATTCTTTCTGTGCTTTGGTTTGTGTGGTTTTCTTGCATGTTCTTTAGTGCATTCGACAGGCCATTATGTGCTCCATTCTCTTATAGAAATAATTGAACCTCTGTGCTTATACTGGTTGACATCTTGTTAATTTATTATTATATATTAATAATTGTCTCTTGCCACAATGTCAAGGCTTGAGTGTTAGCCAATTCTCAAAGTCATGCCATATTTTTTGGACATCAGTGCTTTATGGTACACTTAGGCTTTGATTTTAAAAATCTCATTTCACCCAAACTCAATGACCTAAAAGCTGTTGACATTGCAAATGATCTAGCTTCTAACGAGCAGACAGTGCACATTGTAATTGCCATTACGTTTGCCCCTTCTATGTGCTCTATTTCCTATAATAAATATTCTAAGCTAGTCCTAAAGTTAT
The DNA here is from genome assembly GCF_000442705.2 of Elaeis guineensis. Taxonomy (NCBI): domain Eukaryota; kingdom Viridiplantae; phylum Streptophyta; class Magnoliopsida; order Arecales; family Arecaceae; genus Elaeis; species Elaeis guineensis. The sequence continues at coordinate 117,168,959 of NC_025993.2, forward strand.
TCACATAACCTGTATCACTGCATTCTTAGTACTTCAATCTCTGAATCTATGATTCACCACTCGAGGCATTTTTCAGCTTTTTTATGAGGATTGTGAATGGTTATTATATTTATATAGATACTTTATATATCATTGTTGTATGTTAAGGCTGTGGCCTATTGGAATCGTATGTATTATGCTGTTGCAATTGATTATGAGTTCATTGAATTCCCACAACCTCCCAACATACGCTTCTTAACTATGAAAGTACCTATAGAGCACAATGATGCTACACAACGAAGGAATAGAAATATAGATAATTCATGCTTGATTGAGCAAAAACATAAAGTGATCTCACAATATTGTGAGATTCGTTTCCTACTTCTGAAGGAAGCATGAGCAGAAAAGGAAAAAAAAATCCTGAAATTCCATCAAAGCAAGGTAATGTTTTCTTTATGCTCATAATTTCTTTGTCTATAGACTTCTTAGACTTTTGCATGTGGGATGAATTTTCAGGTCTTATAACTCTCTGTCTTAGAGGAAAGCCCCAAGGCTGCTAATATGAAATTGACAGATTTAGACCCCTCAATGAAGGAGGATGAGATCAACTGTTCTATGCTAAACAACAATGAGGTGGAATGATTTTATTGAATTCACAGAGTGCTTACATTTTTTTATCAAACATTATTACTCTTATCAGTCCTGTTCATGGTTTAGGAGCTGATGAAATCTTAGATTGTGAATTATTTTTTACGCAGATTCTTCTCCACAATGATAAACTAACCTAGGCAGTTCATGTCTGTCCAACTTGGATATATGGTGAGAAATACCCAATCAACTAAGGCTGTAAACACAAAATTAGCCTCCACTGTGTTTGAAAATAAATGAGCAGTAATGTTTATTTGGAACTATGACGCCACATGACTGCCCACAACTAGGTTTCAATTTGATATCTGGTAGCCGGTGTAGGTCATCCATTGTGGTTCCTGGTGATTGGTTATTCTTGTTGATTGTTACAGTCAATATTAAATGATCAGGCAGTTTAGGTGACAGTAGTGGTCGGCTATAGTGATTGAGCCTGTTTTTTTTTTTGGGTACAATAGCGATTGAACCTTTGATTAGAAAAGATGGAAGGTAATTGAATATGGTCAAGGTGGAATCATGCAATCAAGCTTGGATGCATGGCAATGACTTAATAAGTCTTGCATATGTGAGAACATGAGATGAAGCATCGAGTTATTTACTTAATTGGAGTCTGCTTAAGCTTCTTAGCCATGCAATGAACGGATGGTCAAAATGATCAGAACTTCTCATTCTTTTCTAATCAATTGAGCCTCCCCAAGGTTGCAGTCATTCTCTGGCCCCAAGAACCATCTTGCTCCCCCAAGTGCTGCATACCAGAAAGCGAATCTGCCTACAGTGAATGACAGGGTCCTGGTGATTCAGAATATTGTGGGGAATCAAGTGTTGAAAATGCTAAGCCCAAAGAAACCACCTATTCTAGACACAAAATGGGGTATGCAGCCTAAAAGAAGCCACTTTACCTTTTGGGCAAAAAGTGAGCCACATCTGACTTGCACCCACAACTTGGATTTGGCACCTTCTTTGCCTCTCATTCTTCAACATAATCCCCTTTGCCTCATCAAGATGAGGCTACTAATCAATTTAGTATTAAATCCAGAATAGTTCTACATATTTGTGTTCAAGTGAGAAAAGAGAATGGCTGGGACTGAGTACAGAGAGTGATTGCGTCATCCTCAACTAAGATAAGGTAGTGAAAATGGTTGTAGTGGCACGATTACAAGATTCACTGTCCCATCTACATTTCTTTTTCAATTTTGCATTAATCAAATCCTTCTTTGTGGCCCGGTTAGATGTTTATGATCATGAACAAATCTTAGATATACTATTTAATTTATATGCTGAGCTGACTTCACAGAGAATGGGTTTCTTTTTCTTTCTTTTTGTGGGGGTGGTGGGGGGTGTTACAGCAAGTGGATGACCAACTAATGTCTAAGAAAAGAAGCACCAAGCGCATCAGCTACAAGTAGTTGAGCAAGAAGACTGAGGGAAGTTTGAAGTCCGAACAGTCTGAGTTGGAATAATCTGCTTCCTTTTTCCGTTGATCCATGAAACAAGTCTTACAATCTCCTTCCTGAATGATTTTATCAGAACATAAGCATTGCTCCCCTCAGCTCATGTCAGGCCATGGTAGGCTCATCGGATGGCACAGAAGTGGTAGATATAGAAACTACTGCAGCATAAAAGTGTCACCTTGGAGACTCAGGATGACAAACTCAGCTCCTACATAATTAGGATGAATGGATCCTAGATCAGTCCAAGTTGATTTGAGGAAATCTAATTGGGGCCAATGCCAAGCAACAAGAATTGGATCAGATGGTCCTTTGAATGAATGCAGCATATGGTAACCCTATATGGATCGTACTTAATTTAAAAAGTTTAGGATCCTCTAATGTGTGCCATTTGGACTAAGTCTTGGACAGCTGCCACAGCATCCGACACAACAAAATATAGAATAGGGGGGGAGTTGCATGCCATATACAGCATATTTTGTGTGTCATACACTGCACCCTAGTTGATAGCTATCTGCTTTTATGATCGAATGATGTGGTGGTTAGAGATGTTTATGCGATAGAGTTGAAATCGGATCGGATATGGATTGGATATCAACATATCCATATCCATATTTATTTTATCTGACGAATATAAATATGGATACGGATATTATTCAGATGCAAAAATTTATATTCATATTTATTTTAAATGGATACGAATACAATTCGTATACCGAAAGTATGAATACAATTACAGATATAAGTTTGATAATTAAATTTTATGACTACAAAATCAAAAATATTACTAAATAGATGATATATCAAATTAATAGCATGTTTGTATGGTTGTATATTTTCTTTAAAAATTAATTGATAGTATATAAAATTATATAGGATTATAGGTAGATTCGGATATTCGAATACGGATTAGATATTTATCTATCAATATCTATATATATTTTTTTTACGGATATAGATATGGATATGTATATTAGTCGGATCTTCAAATTTTTGTTTATATTCAGATTGATTCGGATACTTAAATGAATTCGGATAGATATTATTCGTAGCACTTTCACTCCTATTATGGGATGGAATCTGAAAAAATCAAAATCCACCACTGGCCTCCGAATCAAATGGGTTTTGAAATAGAAAATTATAATAAAAAAATTACAAAATCGAAATTAAAAAATCAAAAATTGTTTAATTTTTTTATTTATTTTAAAATTTTAGATATCAATAATCAATTGAGTGGGATGGAGCGCTAGGATTATCTTATGGCCATTCTCATGAAGTCAGTGATTTTGATTTATACTAAATATATAAAGTATCAAGGGTATTAAATATTGGATATATTCTATTCTTGGTTAGGTTTTAGGTTCTGTATTGAATTCAATTTCAGATTAAGAAATTATCAAAATCATAATTAAAATCAAAATTAGATAATTTTTAATTTTTAAATCTATCACCAACGTCATATTCATTTAATTTTGGTTAAAACCGTCTTGCTCGATTTGAGAATAAAATATTTGGATATTTATCTTCATGGACATCCCTGGTGGTAGCCATTCAGGATTGTACCACTATTTGTTGTGCAAAACGTGCACCGCAGAGGATCTTCGTTTTAACTTAAAAGGTAGTCATATTGATCGTTGTTTCATTGGATCCAAAGTGACAACGTATCAATTATCTATTATACCCTTCATTTTATTTGAATGATGCATTACATTTTAGAGAATGATAGCAAATCTCTAGCTACTTCGAAAACAACCAAATCTGCTCTAACAATATTATCATGCCTTAAATATATGGATTTTTTTAGTAAACCTATGAATTGATATTATTGTCACTGAGAACTGATTTAGTTCAGATCGATGAGTTGGACCCTATGATGGAGAGATGAAGATGACGATCCAGGAAGCCGGAAAGCTTGTCAAATATCTCGATGTAGTTGTCGACTGTTGAATCTTCAGTCTAGCTTTCGAGAGTACTTTGAAACACCACAAATAGAGAAAATTCATTTGTCAGAAGTTTCTTGGAGGATCCTCCGATACTTGATCTATCTCGATGGGACAAATAAGGTTACGAGTAGAAGACAAACAAAGAGTGTGAGTAGGAGAAACCAAAGTCCATGTGAGGAGTTTGAGAGAGAGAGAGAGATCTTTGTGAGTTGAAAAGAGATTAATCTCTTTGAGATTATGCTCAGTCCGAAACCATAAGAGACTCTACTTAGGATTTCTTTTAAGCTCATGAGTTAGACTTAATAACTCAAACTCTGTAGAACTTCTCTGAGCCAAAAAAAGACTTAAGATAGCTTTGTCCAAGCTTAATTCGGCTTAGAGTAACTTGTGACTTACTTGGAGGGTCATTGGAAAAGATTTATATGGACAGGGTTGGAACCCATTACAATTAGCGGAATGAAAAGTTTGTTGGAGATAACCGCTTGAAAGATACCGATGTGATAAGACGAGATACGGACCTCACCAATGAAAGAGGCCATTCCGCCGTTGCGACGAGTTGCCATCGGATGTGAAAAAGATTTAGACATCTCTACTTGCCTTTAAAATGACCATGCGGCAGGCACTAATTGATTGAGGTGTAGAACTGCGTGGTTGGTTTATGTCAGGCTTCCATTAATTAGCAATGCAATGTCAAATGAGTCAAATACATGACGTGTCAAATATGTGTCTTACTTTGTGATTAGTTTACGTGTATGGATTATGGTTGGTGTATATTTTGGCATTCAATGTCCGTACTGAACATAAAGATTTTTTTTCCTTGTATTTTTGCGACCTTCAAAAGTGGCTATAATTGCCCCAAAGAATTTATGGAAGCCACCTGATTTTATAGGCAAGGCCACAGCTACTGCCAACCACGCTACAAGCACCAATGGCTTCGTTCACCGTACATAATGAGCTCAGCTCATATAAAAACGATGGGACATTACCTTTTCTAGCAGGCGTATTAATTTTTTTAATTTCTGATTTCTGATTCATTTTTCTTTTCAATATTATTTAAATTTTAAATCAAAAAAAAAAAATTTTCCTCAGAAGAAAACAACATCAGCAGCATAGTACTAACGTCACGTAACTATTTGCAATTTTCTAATTTGCAAAACATTAACATCTGATAACTATTTACGATTTTTTGATTTGCAAAAAAAAAAACATTGCTCAAAATATTTTCATCAAATATCTAACTTTTTGTTGATTAAGATTTAAGATAATAAAATTTTGTTTCTAGTAGTCATCTAATATCTAATAATCATTTATAACGTTCTCATTTGCCAATATTTACAGTTTTATATTTTGAATTGTTTCCATGAAATACTATTTTTTTATTTATTAATATGATTAGAACTGCCTGCTTTGCTCTGGTCATCCTTTCTTTTCCATTTTTATATGACACAATTTGCTTTCTTGCTGTGTAAGACAAGAAATTTTCTTTTCAACCCTCCCATGCAGCCCGGCCTCTCCACTTGTAATCTTTTCTTTTGATGACATCTATTTTTTTTCAATATCTCCATCCCATCCTTGGATATTTTACTTGACCTTTCAGCCACCAGGGGAGCTGCACTCTCTCTCTGGCTTAATGTGATAGATGGGATAATATAGTAATAATTTTTAAATCCATATTAACGATTTAGATAAGCACTATACGTGGATGCACGTATTAAAAAATTAAAAAAAATAAATTTTAAAAATATTAAAATAATTAAAATAATTATATTTCTATCCGAATCATTGATATGGATCTAAAAATTATTATTATATTTTTTTATCTCTCATATTAAATCACTTCTCTCACTTGATATATTATATATATATATATATTGTTGGTGCAAAAATCCGCTTGCGCCGGAGAAGCTGGAGTCGGAGAAGTCGCGGTCGCCGTCGGGACCTGCAAGGGAAGTCTAAATCGGAGGTGGGGTTGCTCCGGCAAGACCCTCCGACACTCAAGTCAGTTCTCTGCCTCAACAAGAATGGAGTGCTCGAACGGAGAATTTAGCAGAGTTTTGAGATAAGAAAAATGAGCTTAAAGAATAACGTATCTGGGTCTCCCTTTTATAGGCGGAGGAGGCAATGGATTGATGGCGACGTTTGTAACCGCCTGGTAGTGGGCCGTCCATGGTCAGGGGGAATTGATTGCGAAAGATAGTGGGGTAGACCCATGGCTATCGTCATGGCCCGCCACGTAGGGCCTGTTGCAGGTAGTGGAGCGGCGTCCGTTGCCGCTAGTTGCCAGCGAGTAGTGAGATCGTGCAGCACCTGCCGCAGGGAGCGGAGCAGAATCGTGGCCGTTAACACAGCCTGTCAGAGAGTAATGGGTCCGCCGTAGGGGGTGATGGAGCCGCACAGAATCCGCTACAGGAAGTGGAACAGGATCATGGTGGTTATTGTGATCTGCCAGGGGGCGCGGATCTGCTGATCGAGGCTCGGCAGTGGTCGGAGTTCGGGAGGGGTCCTCCTGCAATTTAAAATTAAAGGCGAGGTTCGGCTCTCGTAGGAGTCCGGATGGAGCTTGCCAGCAGTTGATACTGAGAGCGGAGCACGGCTCCCGTAGGAGTCCGGGCGGAGCTGTGCCGCTGTCGGCGGTGGAGCCCGGCTCCCGTAGGAGTCTGGGCGGAGCTACGCTGCTGTCGGCGGTGGAGCCCGGCTCCCGTAGGAGTCCGGGCGGAGCTGCGCTGCTGTCGATTGTGGAGCCTGGCTCCCGAAGGAGTCCGGGCGGAGCCGCTCTGCTGTCGATGGAGGAGCCCGGCTCCCGTAGGAGTCCGGGCGGAGCCGCGCTGCTGTCGGCGGAGGAGCCCGGCTCCCGTAGGAGTCCGGGCGGAGCCGCTCTGCTGTCGATGGAGGAGCCCGGCTCCCGTAGGAGTCCGGGCGGAGCCGCGCTGCTGTCGGCGGAGGAGCCCGGCTCCCGTAGGAGTCCGGGCGGAGCCGTTCTGCTGTCGATGGAGGAGCCCAGCTCCCGTAGGAGTCCGGGCGGAGCCGCGCTGCTGTCGGCGGAGGAGCCCGGCTCCCGTAGGAGTCCGGGCGGAGCCGCGCTGCTGTCGGCGGAGGAGCCCGGCTCCCGTAGGAGTCCGGGCGGAGCCGTTCTGCTGTCGATGGAGGAGCCCGGCTCCCGTAGGAGTCCGGGCGGAGCCGCGCTGCTGTCGGCGGAGGAGCCCGGCTCCCGTAGGAGTCCGGGCGGAGCCGTTCTGCTGTCGATTGTGGAGCCCGGCTCCCGTAGGAGTCCGGGCGGAGCCGCGCTGCTGTCGGCGGAGGAGCCCGGCTCCCGTAGGAGTCCGGGCGGAGCCGTTCTGCTGTCGATGGAGGAGCCCGGCTCTCGTAGGAGTCCGGGCGGAGCCGCGCTGCTGTCGGCGGAGGAGCCCGGCTCCCGTAGGAGTCCGGGCGGAGCCGTTCTGCTGTCGATTGTGGAGCCCGGCTCCCGTAGGAGTCCGGGCGGAGCCACGCTGCTGTCGGCGGAGGAGCCCGGCTCCCGTAGGAGTCCGGGCGGAGCCGCGCTGCTGTCGGCGGAGGAGCCCGGCTCTTGTAGGAATCCGGGCGGAGCCGTTCTGCTGTCGATAGAGGAGCCCGGCTTCCGTAGGAGTCCAGGCGGAGCCGCGCTGCTGTCGGCGGAGGAGCCCGGCTCCCGTAGGAGTCCGGGCGGAGCCGTTCTGCTGTCGATTGTGGAGCCCGGCTCCCGTAGGAGTCCGGGCGGAGCCGCGCTGCTGTCGGCGGAGGAGCCCGGCTCCCGTAGGAGTCCGGGCGGAGCCGTTCTGCTGTCGATGGAGAAGCCCGGCTCCCGTAGGAGATTTCGTCGAGGATTTCGGCCGTGGGTATTTCATACCCAACATATATATATATATATATATATATATATATATATAAAGATAGATTTGGGTAAGATTGATTGGATTTAGATTCAGAATCATTCAGGTCAAAATTGAACAATAGGAGTCCTATATCGATAATTCAAATCATTGGATATGATCTAATATCTTCAAATTACTTACATACTAAAAATCATATGGTTTGAAAATTTTTAATTTATACATCAAATAATTAAAAAATATATTTAATTTAATTTTATTTAAATTGTTTAATTTTTAAATATTTAATACACAGATTAGAAGTCTCAAAATTATATAATTTTTTATATATAAAAAATTTTGAGATAATAGATCATATTTAATAATTTAAATTATTGATATATAATTTTTATTATAAAATTTTAATTTAATTAATTTTAAATTTAAATTTGGTTGATCTTATTCTCTCTGTGTATGGATAGTCCTCACTACCGTTGGATTATATCTCCCTCTCTGTTATTTGTCCTTTCAGCGTCTTCCAACCGAAATGGGTCAGTTAAACTGGAACCACTCAAAAGAACTTGTGGTTGGAGCCATCGGAGCCCAATCCACAAAGCCAACCAGGTCCACACGCAAGTAAGGCACAAATCACATCAACACCTAGTGGAATCCAGTTCCCTTCTCTGACCCACTTGCGGGGATTCTGACGTGAGACCCCGCCGGGCTCCGATCGCCATCACTACTGCCCACGTCATCCCCCTTCACAGGAAAGTGGCCTAGAAATTACGGGCGGCGATCAAAAATATTTCAACCTCAGATTGATCTTTTTTTTTTTAGTAAATATAAAATTGATCTATTTATTGAGGGATCGTGTTGAATATTTAGTGCGAAAGAATGATTATTTTTTTATGACGTGGACTATTAATGATGCCCCGTCTAACTCTCCAAGTACTTTGAATTTTTTAAATCGTCCACCGACATAAATTTTAAAGTAATTATCATGCAATTTAAGAATGAATATATGCAAAAATGATGCATCATTTTTCTCCGTGGAAGATACAATTTTTATTTTTTATTAAATAAATCAAAAATTTAATTTCAAAATTAATCATCTTATTAAATATATATATAATTATCATGTAATTTAAGAATGAATATATACAAAAATAATACATCATTTTTAATTTTTATTAAATAAATTAAAATTTTAATTTTAAAATTGATCAGCTTATTAAATATATAATATAACTCAATTTATGATATATTTAAATAAATTAAATAAATCAAATTATTATGTATTACCATCCTAATCGGAATCATTGGAAGCCACGTCCTTTTCCTCTTTCTTCAGGAGATGCTTGTGGCCCCATAATAATATGCGGAGAGCCCACACAATCAACTAAGAGATCTAAAAGAAACAAAACAAATCTATAAATAAATATCAAATATGTGTATTAGAATTGTATGGACCATCCATTTTATATAAAAAAATTAAATACATAAATTTTTTATCTCTTTCACACTTTGACTTATATGTTTTGTATAAAAAAATAATTAATCTTTCTTTTCAACATTAACCTTTGAATTATATTTTACATAATTTTTAAAATCTGTAAATATCTTACTGGCATGGATTATATTTTGAAGATTATAAAATCACGATCCAATGACCCACACTGCAAATAAAGATTAATCATTATTTTGACGCAAAAGATACAACCAACACCTTACCCCTTCGTCTCTTTTTTTTAAAAAATATATATATTTTTTATTAAAATAAAAAAATTTAAATTTTAATTATTGAAAATATAAATGAGTGAAGCTCAACCACATACACATCAATAACGAATTTTGCCAAGAGAGATTTTTTTTCCCCCAACTTTTCCCTTTGTATCAATTGCCCACGGACATACAATAAAAATGATCCAAGTGGGCAATGTCCCGAAAATAAAAAATAAAAAAAACAAAATTATGTTAGAAAATAATTAAATGAATAAAAAGAATATTCTTTAAGAATATGTACGGCAACAATTTTAATCCCTGTTTTCTTTATACTCCCGAATCTAAGCAAGCTTTGCCAGTAATTTAATATGTTCTCCAGAACGTTCCCATCGCCATTAATTAACCTGCGAACAGACGAGAAGAAAACGAATCAGTAAAGCAAATTATATCTTTTTAAAAAAAACGTAACAAGCGTCCAGCCAACAAAAGATGCTAAATAAAAAAAAAAAAAATGTACCAACCCAGAAAATATTAAATTAAAAAAATAAAAACAAAAACAAATAAAACAACGAACGGATGAGATGGAACGAATAACATAAAGGTGGTGACGAAAGGGACGGAACCCTAACGGAACAGACGTGCCAACCAAAACGAACAAACGAAGGGGAAGAATGGGGACTGGGAACGGTGGCACGGCAAAACACAAAACACCACAAAGAAGAAGAAGAAGAAGAAGAAGAGTTAAATAAATACGTATTTAGTTTTTCTTTTTAAGTTTGTTTTCTTCTTTTTTTTTTTCCTCGGATTGTTGTATTAAAATTTAAAAGGCTGGATGGTTACAATCCCGTGCTTCCAAAGAACAAAAATATTTAGTTCTACTCCTCCGTTCTTTTGTTGTTTTCTTTTACCTCCTCGGCCTCGTCTTCATCTATTTGTTCCATTGATGTTTCCTGTTCGAGGCCAGAGACGGTGGGCTAATTATTGCCAGTAGTTCCCATGGTGAACGAGGAACTGGTGCGGTCTCGGGTTCCCGTGATGGTGGTGGTGGTGGTGGTAGTGGTGGGGAGCGTGGAAGCGGGGATCGCCAGCGGCGGCGGCGCCCGGGCGGCCGGAGAACCTGGAGGGCGCAGAGATCTGGTGGAGGAGGCAGCGGTCGGCTGGGAGCGGCGGCCGGGAGGAGACGGCGGAGGTGGAGGATTTCCCCTTAGCAGGAGTGGACGGAGGTGAGGGAGTCTTGGTTGGAGGAGGGAGGAGGAAAGCTCGGATCTTTAAGGGGAGGAGGCGATCGCGGCTGGCGAGGTCGTACTCCTCGATGAGGTTGGCGAGGTCCTCGTCGGACGTGACGGAGACCAGGGCGTCGAGGTCCTCCGTCGGCAGCTGGCACCTCAGATTCACCGCTCCCCACCCGCACATCTCCCCCATCTTCCCCTGTAGCTCTGTTCCACAGAAGCAAACCCGGACCCTTAGTTACCAACAAGCCAACAGCAGAGCAATTTCCCCTTTTCTTTTCTTCGCTTTCTTTAATCTCATGACAAAAATCCAATCTTTTCCTACTTTTTACGCTTCAAATCGTCTAAAGGAAACACAAATATTCGATTTTGAAGGCCAATTGACAAAATCAATTAAAAAAATTACTATTTTTCAACAAAAAGATTCAATCTTGAGGAAGGGAACGAAGCTAGGGAGGAGGGTACGAACCGGAGAAAGGGAGGGATCGGTCGACAGCGAGGACACGGGTGTGGCCGCCGACGTAACGGAGCTTGCCGTCGGGGTAACGGGGGAGGATCTTGCCGCCGTAGCTGCAGAGGAACTTGATGGTTCCGCCGACGGCGGGCTTGACGGAGACATCGTCGAGATAACCAAAAGAAGCGCACGAGGAGGAGGAGGACGAGGAGGTGCCCACCATGCTGTGGCTCGGCTTCTCTTCTTCTAGGTTAAGTTCACTTCACTTTAGTTGGTAGAAATCTAAAGGTAAAAGAGTTGGAAGAGAGACGAGAAGCTCGGAACTCAGAGCAAGAGGAGGGGAGGAAGACTTGCTCAAGTGGCGGCTTCAAGCCTCCTCTTGGCACCCTTTCCCCTTAATTTATAGCAGCGGGATTCCAGGAGAAAGAAAAAGACCACACGCAACGGTAAAAAAAAAAAAAAGAACGTTACACCGTGTTGCGGTGAAGAAGAAAAGATTCCGAGGAGTTGGGGTAGGCCAAGTTGAAATTTCCTGCTTGCGTCCGCGTTGCCTTTTTCTATTCCAGCATGGGGGGGGAATTTGGACGCTTCTCCTAACCCAATTCCACGTAATTTCATAATTCTAATGCAGCATTTGTATAATTCTTTTCTTCCATGGATAAAAATATGAAGTATTAACCACTGTAAAAAGATAAGAAGAAAACGAAATTAGCCGAAGACAAGACATTGAGGAAACGACAGGAGAGAATTCAGCAGTGGGACCCAAGGTTGGAATAGCGGAACGACCTCGATTGTATTCTGCAATGTATGATTTACGTTGTTGGGTGTTATGCAATAATGCAGCATCCCAAAAACCACCATCAAGAGATGGATGGTCGTTAAACATGGCAGCATTATGTATCATACATAATATATTATTGTTGATATCTGTTCATCTTTTGATAATGACCATCAAATACTGGTCCAGCATTTTGCCATGCAAGCCATGTAATGTAAAGGATCCAGATCATTACGTATGTTTGAAGGTAAAGAGAAATATATTAATTTTGCCAAGAATGGTGCTACCTTTGTCACATGGAGACCAAACATCAAATTACTGTTTGCGAAAGATTCACATTTTTTTGAGCTTTTTATCATAGAAGTTGAGCTGTGCACCACCTAGACTAGCATTATTTATGTCCGACAGACAGGAGCTGCATGTAAAAAAAATGCTATTGAGAAAAACTCAGGCACTGTGATAGATTGGATTTGGAGCGGCATCATGTAGTTGGAGATCCATTTATTCTTTCATGACATTCAGATTTCCTTTCAATTTATTGTAGTGTCTGTTCAACATATTTTTTAGAAGACGAACAGCATCGTAGATTGAATTATCTTGTGCATATCTGAGTACACTAGTGACTATACTTGATATCAGCATTAGATTTATCTATAAATTTTATAAAATATTTTATTTTTTAAACTTTTAAAATATATTTATATTAGATTGGTGTGGGCACCACTTTTACAATATATATATATATATATATATATAGATCGGACTGACCAGAATGGTCTTGGCGAGCCTCTCGTGGAATTTAAGCCTCTGGTGACGGAGAGTAAACTTTCTTTTTAAAAAAAATAGAGGTAGGAATCTTTTAGAAATACAACTGATTAAATTTTTTTGGAAGTGTAAGTGGGTGCGACTTGGTGGGGAGGTGACGCTCCACTTGTTTTGTGCGTGGGTAGCCGCTTTTGACCCACCGGCTCCCATGGCGACCGTGTTCCCACGATTCCCACTCACCATCATCCATAGTAGATCCATGGGATTCCCTGAGAGGTAAGATCAAGTTTAGAACTATTTGATTTTGACATAGGCAATTTTATCAAAATAAATAATTTTTTCCTAAAGACAAAGATATTATTTAAAAAATATAATTTTGATATTTTAATTTTAAATATGCTACGAATCACCCATTCATTCAAGTCGGTGTGATGGCGTTTGAGACTGTTGAAGCACATGGGAATAAGATGGTATGTGGGCCAATTATCAACATTTGGAACCTAACTACGTTATATAAAGGGTTATCTCCTGTTTTTTGAAAAAGGTAAAGATTTGATATAAGTCGATATTATCGATGATTATTGAATATTTTCATATTTGATACATATAAATATTAAGATATTCTCTATTCAACAACATCAAAGATGATCCTGAATATAAATGCTTGGAACATAAAATTCTTATAACTGGAAAAAAAAAAGGGGGGGATGGTTGTGTTATTGTATCCTGGAAGTATTGGTCATAATGAATTAATTCAAAAAAACTTCAGCATACTTTTGTTTAATCTTTAGGTTTAGTCTTGATAACCAATTGATTTTTTAATTTCAGTCTGACAGTCATATCTTTGTAAACTGAATAGATACAGTTGCGTGCACAAACATAAAGTTTTATATCAAAAATTGATAACTTATGATAAAATGGCAGTATAATATTGAAGGCTTATTAATAAATTTTTTGCCAACCATTTCACATTCATATATTCCTTAAGTTGTAGCAGTATCATCCAGCAATACAAAGGAAGCAAGGGACGAAATGTGGCCGAAGGACATTGCCTGTTCAAGATTTGACCCATTCGCATATTAGCATAGATCCTCTGCTGTACACTGCACATGATGTCCCATCCACTGCATGATGGACGATCACGAACAAATGCAAGCTATGTGATACATGTCACATGTGGTCGCATGCAGCCGTCCATCGTGCATTGCATCATGGATACCATAAAAAACCCATGCTCTTCATGCATCTCTATTCAGTGTACAGCAGAGGAAATATATCATGACGTGCCGGCCCACCTTTGCAGTCATCCATATCATAATATTCCTTTGTGAATCATTACAATCACATGGTTCGTTTGATTTGAATCAATACATGTCCATTTGATGCTCTTTCTGCAATAATATTTTTAGCCTCCCAAGGGAATAATTCAGCCTCATGTGCTATGTTTTCCTTCTCTTTTCTGTTGTGGCACTTCCACCGCAGTATATACTGCACGATACGATACTGTACATCATTCAATAATCATTATCAAAAGATGAATAGTTATTAAATAAAATAGTCTTGCATGCCAGATGATACATCATTATTGATAGTTGTTGCTATAAGATTTCGATCTGACATGGTTTGAGCTAGATGCCGTATGTCTAAAATCCGAGATGTTAGAAAGAACCTACAAGAAAAATCCACATCATCGGAGGTGCTTCGACAGAGGATCTTCCGAAAACCTAAGTTAATGAGAGCTCAAGAACTACAGAGGAAAAGAAGAGAGCGACCGTTTTTTTTTTGAAAGTTCTCCCTTCTGAAAAATATTTCTTTTCTCATCTTTATCTGAGAATCTCCTTCACACATCTTTTATAAAAAGATGGAGTCATAAGCTGTTAGTCGGAATCTATAGATTATTAGGTATGATTCTTTGGACCGTTGAGCCATGTTTTGAAAGTTCGTTGGGAGAAAAATCCACCAGCCAGTAATCTTTCGGTCAATATTGTTAGTTATAGATGTCTGTTACGGGTTTTGCCTGTGTGGCCAGTTTAGGTGGTGGTCTGACATAAGCATGGGGTCGAGGCCTGTGATTTTACTAAGTCACTTTGGATGCACCATTAGAGGGATGGTCCCAATCGATAAGTTATCTCTACAACAATAGCCATCCAATTTTTGATGGAGGCTATCCAGCACCATACAGCACTCTATAGTATAAACCGTGCACCACACAGGATCCTAAGCTATCTATCCCACCTCCCTTGCTCAAAGAGAGAGACAAACCATCGAAGGTTTTTTTTTTTGCATTACCATGAAATGGCAATCAAGCTTGTAGCCCCCTGCCTTGGCTAAACGTTCAAGATTATCTCCCTCAAACCTCGTGGAGGATGTCCATGGCTGTCTCTCCAGGCTTCC
This sequence comes from Elaeis guineensis, assembly GCF_000442705.2. Classification (NCBI taxonomy): domain Eukaryota; kingdom Viridiplantae; phylum Streptophyta; class Magnoliopsida; order Arecales; family Arecaceae; genus Elaeis; species Elaeis guineensis. The sequence continues at coordinate 117,184,143 of NC_025993.2, forward strand.
ATTGGTGAAGATCCACATCTCCTCCACATTTTTTTTTTCTTCCACTGTTTTCTTTGTCGAGTTCTCTTTTTTTTTTTATTTTTTTTCCTTTCTATTTTGATAAGATGCCGAGTTCATCCAACTTTGATCTCCTTACCCTCAGACTTGTGCCAAAACGCCATCCCATGTCACCTTCCCCAAGTGCTGCCATTTGAACTGCACCGCAAAGTGGTTTTGTTGATGCCCAACCGCCACTTTTCTCTCTCCCCTCCACATGCCATCACCTCCCTCTTCTGTATTTATCCTTGGTCACACCAAGCACGTACGTCCTTTTAGAGCCCCAGTTGCCTCGTGGCAGCCTGTGGCTTCTCCAAAGAATGGAAGACTGGACATCTACTCACACGTGTACTGTTGCATGCGAAGCGTGTGGTCCACAGAGGACATGGTCGGCTGCCGGATAAAACACGAATCCTGTCGACTCAGGGCAAGGGGTGTTGTGGTGTTACATAAACGAAGTTGTTTTGTAGCCAAATCTTGGTACCACGTAAAAGTTTCAGGAGCAGGTGAGGTGTTTGCTGCTTTAATATGCAAGACCCGTTCAGGAATTGTGCCAATTACGTGGATCGCACTAGTCCCTTATTGTGGGACACCTCAATGAAGAGGTCTTTTTGGCCATTTGGTTTGATGATTGGCTGGAGGACCCTTTGATTTTTCTATAGGACATGGTATATTTTTAAGAAAAATTTGATCCTTTGCCAGGTCATTCTTATAGATGTCATTTAAAAAAAATGGTTGCATGTGGAGCAAAACGTTTTTAATTTATAATCCCAACATAGGTTTCCTTTAGAAGATGGATAGCCGCCAAATAAGATGGCTTTACGTGTCATACACGGTGCACTCTATTTGATGGCTATTCATCTTCTGATGAGAGCTATCGGAGTGCTGCATAGTCCTGGCACTGCTTAGAGCCTTGCAATTCCTCATTTTGATTAGGTCTTATCCACCCGCTACAAGGAGCTACCCTATAAAGTGGACCCCACCTACAAAGTGGTATGGTTATCTTCAGGATAGGTGTGACAAAAAAAACTAGAAAAATACAGTGCATTGCATCCACTTGTGCAGATAGGGCTCAGCATGCGTAAGAATTATATCCATCCTGCATTCTAGTTGGGGGCCTCTTAACTATCGTCGGACCATGGTTCGAATAGTGTTAGCACTTACCATTTCCTTCAAGGAGAGGTTTGATTTTGATAGATATCATTTCCTGTTTTAATCTCGACCATTTAAGTTCCAGTTTCATGAGGAGTGTTTAGGTCTGTGCAGAAGCTTCAGCTACGTATACGGTCTGAGTAGGGTGGGATGGGTATAAAAGTAGTGCGTGGAGAATAGTTTCCCTTAGTTGAAGTCCAACTTGCTATGTTCTCTGGTTGATTCTCTCCATAATTTGCTCATTTTGATTCCATTCTGATACTTTCTAAGGAACGGATATTCGTCTACCAAAGGGAAGAAAGAGTCCACAAGGTTAGCGTGTGGGTTGGAGTGGGACAAAAAAAAATAAAGGGAGAAGGGTCCAGGCAAGGTCGAATATCCAGGAATTGGTAATTGATTCCACGAGAATTCAAACATTGGAGCACCAACCGTGGAAATTTGAACAATTTCTTAGTTAGAAGCTAGGTTAGACCGTTGAAGGGTCAAGAAGTCCTCGTCTCTTCGGTCCAGGTCAACGGCCATCTGTTTGGTCTAAAACTTCGCCTTCTTTGTTTAGTAAATCGGATTTATTAAATTAATTTTGAATAGATATAATTATGGATATCAAAAAATAAAATATCTAACAATTCAAAAGGAATATGCATTCTATATCAATCTCACCTCCACCTAGATTGTAGTCCAGGCTCCGAGCATATCAAGCACTGCTTATGAAATATGGAGTTCAAAGTAAGGATTGAAGCTCTTTGGAATTCAACTTCTATATCTTGTCAAACATTGTACCATCTGAATCAAATTTTGGTAATTTGATTGACTCAGCCTATAAACAAACTATTCTCCCTAAAAAAATAAAATAGAAATTGAAAATGATTTTGGATTTGAAGGGCAAAATGTAAATGGTTCAAGCATGAATTAGGTCCCATAGTCTAATTAAACCCATTCAATTTTGATTCAATGTCTTTGTTTTTCAAAGTAACATTTTGCATGATATCATAACTGTAACAAAATATAAATGTATCTTAATTTGACCAATATTTTGCACTCCTATTTTAAATAACCTTATTCTTACAATATTTATTTTTTTAAAAAAACTGAAATAATATCTTTAAATAAGAAAAATTGACAGCCTATCCTCACCTAACCGAACTAGAATATTTAATTTTTGTTAACCACAGCTGCTGCAATAATCGATCTTTTAGAATTTATTTCTTTTTTATGGAGAAAAAAAAAGGTAATTAAATCTTCTTTATAACTCAATAATTTAATATATGGGAACATGCGATATTCTTTTCTAAAATAGCAAGAGACGCTGTGAAGGCAAAAATCAAGGATACAAAGGATCAAGAAGAGCCATCGAAATACCAAGTTCTTTCATCAATCCACCATGATCTAGAAGTCTACCAATTGCATCAGGCAACTGAGGGAGAGCAATAGTAGAATTATGGATGACAGTGAGAAGATCAGGGGATAGATCTTCCAATTCTTCAAATCATGATAAATGGTGCCTTTGGGCGAGGATACCCCCCTCCAGCAATTCTAGCTCGCGACCCATATCTCCAATCAGGAGAATGAGGCCCTAACTCATCTGGTATCTTCTGAAGAGGTATAGAAGGGGGGTCTCTGATCTCTTGAAGAGGAAAAGGCCCCGAGGCCGGATGGATTCTCCCCTCATTTTCCATCGGCATGGCCTATTGTCAGAGGGGAGATAGTGCAGATGGGCTTTGATTCTAGAGGCCTTTTGGAGGAGCAGAAGAAGACTCTGATCACTCTCATCCTGAAGCATCTCTATGCATCTATCTCGGGGTAGTTCAGACTAATCAGTCTCTGTACTATTAATAAAATGTGTGTCAGGATCTTGATCAGGCAGCTAAAGCTGATTGTACCTCATCTGATCAGTTTGAAGTAGGATATTTTTGTCAGCAACTATTGCATCACTGATAATGTCTTACTCATCTAAGAGTTCATGCATGATCTATGGCGAGTATCAATTCACTGAAGTCTTATGGCGATCAAGTTGGACACGCTACAGGAGCTTGACTTCTAAGATAGGTGGATCAATTGAATCATGGACTGTGTGTAAAATTCGAGCTTTGCCATTCTGATCAATGATACTCTGATAGAGTCTTTTCATTCGACGATTGAGCTTTTCCAAAGTTGCCCTCTCTCCCCCCACCTGTTCATTTCATGTGCTGATGCTCTACCCCAAGCATTGAGAGTGGCATTTCAAGGGTCAGAGTTAGAACCCTACTGGCCTATCCCTAGGGTTCACCCACTCTTGCACCTCTTTTTTGTAGATGAGTGCCTTCTGATTGGCAAGGTCTTGGTCTGGAATGCGAAGTATTTTGCATCCATTGTCAAGGTCTATTGTCGAACTTGGGTCAACTTATGAATCTGTAGAAATCCATAGTCATCTTTAGTCCCAAGATAAAGATCTAAGTAAAGCAAGTGATTCGGCTAGGGATTAAGGAGCAAACCGGGGCCCTGACCAATTTGAGGGTTCCTATCAAGGGATGATGTCTTCGAAAGGCTGACTACAGGCCCATGGAGTAGTAGGTTCAGAATCGTCTTGAGGACTGACAAGCCAATGCTCTTTCCATGATGAGTAAGATGACTCTAATGAGATTGGTCCTAAGCTTCATTTTGATCTATCTCTTGGAGAATACGGTTGTACCGAGCTCTTATCTCAGATGATTGGAGCAGCTGTTTCAAAACTTTTTGTGGGATTTAAGGCACGATGGTGATGGACTCTATCTGTTATCCCACGAGATGGTCTACCAGCCTATGAAGGATAGGGGCCTTGGGATTCAACCCCTATTCATCAAGAAGGAGGCTTTGATTGTCGAGCATATAGCCAGATTTCTTATCCAACCGGATTATTTGTGGAGTAGAGTAATGAGGGCTCAATATGAGATGTGGAGTCAGGGATTTGAGGTTCGAGCTATTCAGGATTGCACGTTCATCTGAAAAAAGATTTGTGCCTGCATCCTAATAGCTTTGGTCCAAGTTAGTTGATTGGGATTAGGAGGTCCATAGATATGAGCCAGAATGTCTGAATTTTTAGCTTGCCTCTCATCTGTTGGCCGACTTATTTCAGCACGGAGGTGGATGACCAGCTTTGAGCCTGTGACTTGCTCATTGCCGATGGTAGGGGCTAGAGAGTACATGATATCATCCATCTTTTTAGTAGCTTGCTTGCTGATCAGATTCTCACCATCCCAATTCTTATCCATCAAAGTCAGAACTTGAGGGTGTGGGGCCATTCATGCTGCCCAAAGGTTTCTATGAGAGATCAGTCTGAGATATGCATACCTGTAGTGAGTATAAGGATCGAGACAGCCTGAATCTAGAAAATGGCTGCTCATCCCTAGATGAGGCTTTTTCTCTAAAAGATTGTTTGAGACCGGCTTCCGACGCATATGTTACTTAGGAATTGGGGTATGGACTTTTCAATTTTCTATCCAATCTGTAGGTTGGATGATGAGTTAATGAAACATGCCCTCCTGTGAGCAGTGGCCCTTGGCTGGATTTTTTTCTGGACATGATCCATCAAAGTACTATCGAGGGGTCGATCTGTACCTAAAGGGATAGGATGGTGTATGTCGTCTATTAAATCTAGCTATCTAGTAATAGCTTGGTCTTCAAAATCGAGGTGCTGCTTGCACACTGAATGCTGGAGAGAGAATATTGTTTTACTATAGAGTACAGTCACTTCGATGCTGCCGGCCCACTCCTTGATGCTTTTGATTTCTGGAACTCCCATGTTGCTTCTACAGCAATCCAGAGAGTTATCTTCATATCCTAGGAGCCCTCTTTTTTGAGATTTGTCAAGGCTAATTTTGACGGTAGCATCAGAGATGGCAAGGATGGTGCTGGTTTTGTCATCCAGAGCCTAGACGTCAGATTACTGATAATGGAGGACTCATATCTCTTCGAGCCTTCCATCTTGAGAGTTGAGCTTTGTACCGTCTGAGCGGACATTATCTGTGCTAAACATGAGCTAGGACAGAAAGGATCCTTATTGAGGAAGATTCTGCCATCATTATTGGCTAGATCCAGGATGACATAAGGCAGTTGGAGGCCCATCCATTCCTTCATAACTTTTGGATTTGCCTGTTAGAAAAGTAAGAGTGTGTAGTAGGCTTTAAGGTGTGCAAAAACACTATCTTTAAAGAGATATTGCCTATACACGGGGTTTTGCAGATAATTCTCTTTCAGGATTCAACAAAGCCCCATGGAACTTTATATGAAGAAAGAATGATTCGGAAAGTCATAGACTCATGTTATTTATAAAGATTGAATGGTTATTCTTCAACAGTTATGTCTATTTGAAACTGAAAAAACACATCTGTTCAAATAAATAGTTAATTTATAATAACTGTACATATCAGTTAACTCATAATAACTATTTACCAAAATTAATTAAATAATTAATTTCTATTTTAACTTATAATAACTGTTCACCAAAATTAATTAAATAATTAATTTCATCTAAAATAGATTGGCCCAAATTTATTTTAAGTCCAATTCCAATTCCAATCCCAAGCCCCAAGTCCAAGTCATATATATATATATATATATATATATATATATATATATATATTATATCCATATGCCACACATGTGACAAAAGGACAATTGTTTGATCAGGCCAGGGAAGGAATCTCCTTTTATACCCTTGAAAACTTTCTTAGCTATCCAATGTGGGATAATAGACTCCTACATAATTTACAAACTTTTCAACATGGCCTTCGTGACTCCACTGTGATGTCTGTCCTGCATGTCTTTCGAGAGATGAATGGCGCTGTCGGCTAGGAAAAGAATCTCCTTTTATATCCTTGAAAACTTTCTTAGCTATCCAATGTGGGATAATAGACTCCTACATAAGTTACAAACTTCTCAACATGGCCTTCGTGACTCCACTGTGGTGTCTGTCCTGCATGTCTTTCGAGAGATGAATGGTGCTGTCGATTAGGTCGCTTCTTACATGATTGAATATACTGGTGATTGGATCTGATGTTAGGGTCAAACATGTGCGCAAGTCTTGTAAGATATTTTATTTTCTAATTTTATAGATGTACTCATACTAGAGTGGTGTGAGGGCCTGCTTGTACCAAAAAAGAAAGAAGCAAAGAAAGAAAGATCAATCTTGTCTCTATTGCATGTCCCTATTTATCATTTTTTTTCTCTCTTTATTCCTCATAAAACTCTAATCTATTTATCATTCACTTTTTTTTACCATAATTTCAAAACGTCATCTCTTCCATCAGTTGGCGACGTGCGTGGAACGTACATGATGTTAATTGCTTCAAAAAATGTAATCTAAATATAACAAGTAATGAAAAAAAAAAAAAATATCACTTGTTGCTTCAACTTCAACCAATAAAAAATATCAAAAATGTTTTTACCAAAAAAAAATTGTCAAAAATGAAGTAACAAGAGGAAATATAACTCCTCATTGATCTCGAGCAATTTTAGCAGGCAGCGTAGTTTTACAAAAGTTCCAGAGGGAGGGTAGTCCACTACTTGGTAGGTAAAGTCGAATATCCAAGAATCGGTCATTGATTCCACTAGAGTTCAATGGTGGGAGCATTGGAATGTGGAAATTTATGTTCCTATAGGAATCGGGTTTGTTAGCCCAGGCTGCCTAAAATTCCAGCCTTATTTCTAGCTAGTGTGAACTTATTCGGTGTAGCAAGGGAGAAAAGAAAAAGATCCATGGAGATTTATTTTTTTGCCATCCATAAACAACATACCAATCCATATATCCAGCGGAGAATTCCGTCCAATTCTAGTAGATTACCAAAGGTTAAACCATTGGGCCAAAGATGTTCTCATTCCTCTGACCTTGAGCAAAGGAGAAAATAGCCTTGGTCTTGAGGCCTTCCGAGGGAGTGTACAGGACATCGCCACAAAAGGGAACGAGATTCTATTGGCAATTCATGTTTGGTCTAAAACTTAGCTTAGTTTCATTATTATTATTTTTTAACAGAGGTTATTTTTTACTTTTCCCTCCAAATCCATCTAGGAAGGGATTTATATATGCATTCAGGGGATATAATGGATTCGAATCCCCTATAGTATGCATTTTGCACTACAGAGTACAGTACGATGACAATTTATGCCACTCCATTGGGCACTCAACTTGATCCGATCCTAGGGCTGAAAGTGGACTTGGATCGGCCCGAGGCCCATTGGGCCAGACCGGCTTTGGGTCGGGCTTTGGGCTCGGCCCGAAATTATTCAGGCTAGACTCGGACCAAAACAATGAGGCCCGTTTTACTTTTGGGCCGGGCTTGGACTGACCTTTGGCTCGGTCTGGGCCCGATCGTGAGCCTGATTTCTGGCCCAAGTCCAATTCTCTACTTAAATGCTTCCATCCGACATTCCATCCTTTGATCTTCCTACAGACTTTTGAGTCTCGACTTTCGAGTCCTGACTTTCTCCGATCTCCATCGAAGTCTCGAAGAGCCCTAGCCTCTGTTCGTCGACTATCACCATCTTCACTCCTCCATCTTCCCCCATAGCTGTGATAGTCTCATACCAGACAAATTAAAAAAAAATTGATCAGCATATAATAGTTTACTAGTTACTAACTAATAACTGGGTCTAGACATTTTGGACTGCATGATTTAGGCTCCATCCAATTGTTGGTTGGTAATTTATTTAAGTTTGGGACGTTACAAAGTGCTATCAGAGCTTAGGTTAAAGATCATAAGAACTTAAATTAGTGAGAGTGGGGTAGAATTAGAAACTTGGCTGATTATCTCAAAATAATTATGAATGTTTAAAGTTGATTAAATTATTATACAATGTCTAAGTTCTCCTTATGGATATAAATTACGCTCCTTCGGAATGAAGCATAGAATATTGATATAGATTAAAATTTAAGAAAGTCATCGAGGTTAAATAACTGATATAAGAGGTAATATATATTGAGTAATAAAGATTGATTGTATTATGGATTTATTTTAAAATTTTAATATGATGTAGTAGCCATCTTGAGTCTATTAAAAGTCATCTTGAGTTAGAGGACTATAGTTGTTTTGTTGATAAAAAAAATAAACAAAGGGTAATCAAATGATCATGGCAAGATTTGACTAAGTAATTGAAGGGTATTTTATAAATAGTTATCAAGAATAATTTTTTGTACTTGATGTTATGAGTGGATCTTTTAAAGTTGATTCACTTCTCTAATTATGATGTTCTAGCAATTTACAAGATCATGATGAATAAGTCAGAAGTGATTTTCTCAAAAGAGAAAGATTGATGATCCAAGTTGGCTTAACTCAAATTAAATTTGAAGTTAATATTTTGATCATACAACAGTGCAAACACAGAAATTATCTCACATGATAATTATGATCTGATGTACTTAGACAACAAAATTTTTGCTTGGATTTTATAGAATTTTAATCTAGGATCATGAAAAAATTTGGAGAATGTTAATCAGAGTTGCACAGTGAAAGTATAGTGGTTGAGTCATTTAAAATTGATTGAAAATATTGGTTGTAGTTTGAAATGTATTATGATGGAAGCTATGATTTTCTAGTATAAGAAGCTTTTAATCAAAAAAAAATTGTATATGCAATTTTTAGGATTGAGCACCTTTAACTTAGGAAGATCTAGATTTTTCAAATTTCGAGGATAAAATTTTTTTTAAGAAGGGAAGAATGTGAGAACCAGTCTATTTAGACCTGGTTTATCTTGAAGCCGGCATCCTTTGTCGACTTCATCGAAACAAAAAAAAATTGAGAAAGAGTCCCGAAGGGACTCTGTTTCTCCCTCTCCCATGTTTGATGAAGCAAGGAGATCAAATTGATTTCATGTAATGGTAGGGAGGAATCCAGATTGATCACACCGATGAGATCCAGCCTTATCCGAGGAGGAATCGATTCCATCCCTCCTCTATCTAAACCCCATACCTCTCAGTAGAACCCTCACTGAAACCCCTATCACCCTCTTTGTGCTTCTTCTTCCCTATCTCTGACAGCCATCGCGTGATCGTGTCGAGCACCGCCACTTCCTTTAGAAACCCTAACATACCTATGGCGTGGGACTTCAGGTGAGAGGATCGTCGATTTCTGCCACCAGCCGCTGTCACCACCGTCGTCTCTAGTAAGATCCCCTTTTTTCTCTTTTCTTCCGGTCTATGGGTTGCTGCCATGATTTAAAGGGCAGTGCCCTTTTTCTCTCTTTTCTTCTTGGATATCCAATCGCCGTCGATCGGATATTCCCCTGGACATCGTTGTGCCACCGTCGTCAGTCGATCCGACTGCCTGGCAACCAACCAACCCCACCGATCACCCTAAAACTCGAGAGCTTGTGTTCGGTCAAGAGAATAAGAAAGAAGAAAGAAAGAAGAGAGAGAGAAGAAGAAGAAGAAAGGAAAGAGAGAGAGGGATTCAATTTCTTTGGGTGAACCTAACATTGGACTCAATCTGATTGAGTCTGGGTCAACCTGATTTGCATGGATTTGGCTTGAAAATTGACCCAAATCTAGATCTAGACCCAGACCAGATTGAAATTCTTTGTAATTCATCTTAATTTGTCCTACATTGAGAATTAATAAAACTTGTTATCCATTTGTACTAGAGCCTTTATCTTTGGATGAACACCAGATCTAGGGATCAGACTGCGAAGGTCATAGAATTTTAGATTTGATCAACTGTAAGTTTTTTCTTATCTCTGAATTTATTTTTATACATATTTATGTATTTAAAAATTAAATTTTATATATATAATATTTAAAAATTATTGAAGTTTTAAATTATATATTTATTTATGAAAAGTAATTTAGAAAAGTTGGATCAAGCATGATGTCACTTTTGCATGATACAAATTTTTGGAAAGAAATGATTTTCTTATATTAATATTGCATAATCTCTGGAAAGAAAATTATATATGTTCATCGATGCTCGAATTTCGAATAAAAATTATTTTATTACTCTTTTGGATTATATAAAAATTGAGTTGATACTATTATAAAAATAAATATCATTATTCATGAAAATTGATTGTGAAAAAATCATGAGAAAAACTCTGTAGTTAGACTATGATCTGGATCTAGCCAATGGGACTGATCGTTTTCATCGATGCTCAAATTTTGAATAAAAATTATTTTATTTTTCTTTTGGATTATATGAAAATTGAGTTGATACTGTTATAAAAATAAATTTCATTATTCATGAAAATTGATTGTGAAAAAATCATGAGAAAAACTCTGTAGTTAGACTATGATCTGGATCTAGCCAATGGGACTAATCGTTGGCCACACGTCAGAAATATATTTCTCCTGGATCTAGCTAGTCGGGACTGATCACTGGTAGAGTTAGTCCTCCTAGATCTAGTCAATCGAGGTTGATCGCTGGTATACACTAATGTGTCGCATATTTCTTATTTTAAGACTAATCTCTTTACCTTGTCACAGAACAAATCGTGGCCATATGAATCAGAGCTAGTTTTTTTCTAGTATATGTCGAAGGATAGGGTATTATGTATTTTAGAGGCTAGTCTCTTCTGAGCCTTGCCACGGGGTAGATCGTGGCCGTTGTCAACAAAGATTGAGAGAAGATTTTTGACTTTTACTGATGTGCATAGCATATTTTGAAAAAAAAATTATGTTGATACATATTATTGATAAATTATTATATTTTAAAAATTAATTATACTTGATCTCTCAGAGATATTGATAACTTACTGAGCTTGTTAAGCTCACTCTCTCTTTTTATTTTTTTCAGATCCGAAAGATTCTATAAGGCTGGAGACCGAACAGTGAGGAGCATAGGATTGTGTATTGATAAAAAGACAGGTCTTGCATATTCTTTAGGACCTTGCCCTAAGGAATGTGCGGTCCTCACATGTCCGATCCAGATACTGAATTCGGAGCGTGATATAGTGGTACCAGAGCCACTCCCGATGGTACTATCATGTGGGGCTATGCTGGAATAGACTTTGCATCCCGATGAGGTATCCTCGATCCGATAAGGGAAGGTTGACCATCAGAGATGGTGACAGCAGTATGGTGGGCTTGCCTCTGAAGTCTCACATGGATGTGTATTGGTGTCAAGTGCGTCCTGACAAGGACGTTAGGGATTTAAGTGGGAAAGATTGTGATAGTCTCATACCAGATAAATTAGAAAAAATTGGCTAACATATAATATTTTAGTAGTTACTAATCAATAACTGGGCCTAGGCATTTTGGACTGTGTGATTTAGGCCCGATCCAGTTGTTGGTTGGTAATTTATTTAGGTTTGGGGCGTTACAAATTGTCTCGACCATAGACGAAACAAAATCTCTAACCACCTTGTTCCTTAGGCTTTTGGACTTGATTCTTGGGTTTTGGCTTTTAGTTTTGGTGCCTAAATTTACTCTTTGCTTTAAAATTTTTGCCTTTGGCTTAGAAATTTGGGTTTTAAGCTCTAAAGTCTTGATCTTTATGATTCAGACTTGGGTTTTGAGATTTAGTAAGATTGACCTTGGCTTTAAGCAGGTTTCTTAAATTTATTTAAGTTTAAATTGATCCTCTATCCTAATGAATTGAAGAATAGAACTAAGAGTGAGAGAAGACTAAGATCTTCTAAGGTCATGGGCAAATTAATATCAAGAGGGTGGAAGTTTATCTATCAAGCATGATACTTGATAGCTTTCATCAAGAATAAATCCCTCTCTATAGATCTCTTGGATTAAATTTTAGAATGGGTGAATCTTGTCATTGACGGATATATTGTCTACCATTTTAAAATCATAAAAGTTTGAAATAGTAAACCTCATAGCCCCCCCATTATCTCGGGTATAGGTTTTTTCTAAAGCCTGCCATAGTTCTTTCAAGATTTTATATTTTTTATACATTTTATATAATTCATTAGATAGGCAAATAAGTATTTTAAATCTATAATGATAGTCAAATTCTTTAGGAGATTTAGAATTTATATTAGAGAAAGATGATTTGAAAGAAAGTAATTTTTTTAGAGCAGATATCAAATCTAAAGAGATTAACTAGACTTTTAATTATTCTTGCTACCTAAGAGATCATTTTCCATTGAATCAATCAAGTTTGAGACTAAAAAAATCCTTTAAACTCATGGGAAAGCATCAAAAGATAAAATTAAGGAACAAAATTAAGAGAGACAAGAGTTGCACAAACAATGTATTGAATTCTTTTAGTGATTCCATATCACAAATCTATTTGTAAATTTTTTAATTTGTCTAACAGAAAATGATAACTTTACTTTAGGGGTAATGTTCTATTCCATAAAACAAAAAATTAAGTTTTTCTCCTTTTTTTCAAAAAAAATAAATTTAAATAGACTAATATGCAGAAAATTTCATAATAAATATTATAATTATTAGAACTAATTGTATAAGAATTAAATGAAACAAATATTATGCAATTCTTGTTAAACTATGATATTTTATATATTGTTAGTAATTAAATCACAATCGGAATGGATACCTACATTAGATTATTATGAATACATAATATAATTCATTTCTCATAAGAGCCGATTGCGATCCAATTGAACTAACAACTAAAATCTATTGTTAAATTAATATTAAATTTAACTAAAAATTTATAGATAGAGATGTGCAATGCATTATTCTAAGATAATTTTTGATCTTCATGCAGGATCAAACTCGAGAACTCTACCTAATATACAATCAGTGATCTTCCATGCGGGCAGGCCATGAAGAGGATTAGGAGAGGAGAAAGCAAATTTTCTTTACATCTTCTAACTCCTACCAAGGGTCCAATTTATAAGCCCCAGAACTAACCATTTGGACTAATCCAACGATCAAAAATATTAAATATGTATTTAACTGAATAATGAAGAGAGAATCAACGGGCAAAACATTAATCGAACAACTAACGGATGGACAACTAATGGGCAAGATATTAATCAGACGATTAACATTAGCAACATTATAACTATGATATTTATCCCCAAATAAATAAGAAAAAAATGATAATATTCATTAAATAAAAAATTAAATAGAGAAAAATTAAAATACGAGCCCCACCATAATAAATCGTGCATGGGTCGGACTATGCTTGCGTGCGTGATTTGGTCCAAAACTTCTAAACTTTTGACAAAGCCCAAGAGAAGGATTTTCATTAATAACCCCTTCTCAAGTTTTCTCTATCTAATATGGGACTAAATGAAAGGTTAGGAGTTGGTGAATTGATTGGAGAAAATTTTGAATTTTTTTCAATTCCCCCCAAAACACCAAAAATTCTCCTTAAAACTCAAAATTTTTGAAATAATTAAAATTTAATAATTTAATAATATGAAATAATTTTTTACTGGTATATTACTATACAATAGGTGAAGTGTGTTTCATGACTTAACTTCACTTAATATTAATATTATCAATCTGAAGGAAATGGAGTGAACCAGATCTTAAACTACATTTTTTGACTCAAATTTCTATTCTTAACTCAAATTTCTATTCTTACGTATATAATATAAGAGCTCATATCGTAGGTTTGCACATTAATGGTCGTGCATAAGTTATTTTTATTATTTCATAAGAGTTTTTAGAGATTGCTTTTGTTTCTAGCTGCTGCCAGATATGGATACTCTTATATAGGTGAGCCCTCCTAAGGATGTGTATAGTATTACATCTTGAGAAATATTTCTTGAATCTCATTCAGAGATAAATTCTTTATAATCATTATATAGGAGCATTAATCATCATAGAGATGAGTTAGAGTCTATGACTCATATATCAGATAAATCATATGTGCTCTTTGATCAACCAATCAGTCTGTTATTATCATATTGAATCTTCTTTAAGGGATCTCCAATCACAGATGTTAGATTTCTATAACTGGAAGATCTTTTATAAACTAAGCCCCATCCACCTTTATGACTTTAGTAGAGTGCAATCGAGCTAAATCAAGTCAAGTAGCTAGAAGCTTGAGCTTGACTCGATCGACTCAAAATACTCGGACTCAAAATTTGGCTCAAGATTAACTGAGCCTTAATATCTTAAGCTTAAGCTCGACTCACTCAAATATCAGCTAAGCCATACTTGAATTTGAGTTCAAGTTCGAAATCAAGCCTTAATCTACAAATAATATATATCATAAATAAAAATAATATTATTAAAAAATATATAAATTCGACTAGGCTTGCAAGCTTTCAAACCAAGTATCTTGTTATTCGAGCTCGACTCAAGTTCGATAATAATTGAGTCGAGTCGAGCTTCGACTCAAGTCAAGCTCAAGTAGCTCATGAGTCGCTCGACTCATTTGCACCCTTAAACTCTAGGTCCTTAGTCCTATTTAAGCCTTTTAAGATAATCTGCAAGATTTAGATTAGTTGCAACATGATTTAAAGAAATAATTTATTTTTTTTTTTTATAGACTTTTATCTTAGTTTAATATGTCTATTTATTTTAGTATTCATAAATTTTTTTTTGTAAAAATCTATTGTAGCTCTTGAATCAAAATAAACAAATATGGGAGAAATAGGAAAAGATACTAAAGGAATCTTGGATAGAAATTATTTTAGCCACTCAACTTCAGAACTGATAGAATCAAGGGGAACAAGTTCTACTTCCATAATACTTCTAGCTTGAATAGTTTATTTGGAAGATTGCCAAGAAACAATACTCCCATCAAGAAGAAAAATATATCCAAAAGTTGATTTACTATCTAATGTCAGAAATCCAATTAGAATCACTATATCCCTCAACTATATTTGAATAATCCACAAAACATAGGGAATAATCAATAGAAACTTTAAGATATCATATTACTCTCTCCAAAGTAGTCTAATGAATCATAATAGGATTACTAGTATATCTACTGAGTCTGAAAATGATATAAGCAATATTAGGCCTAGTTCGATTAGACAAATATATTAAAGAACCAATAATCTAAGTATACCTCTCTTGGTTCATAGATTTTTCTATGTTCTTCAAGAGATGAATGGATAGATCACAAAAAATAGAAGCAAAAAAATAATTAAAATATTCAAATTTATTAATAATCATTTGAGTATAATGAGATTGAGATAAATCGATCAAATCAAAAGTACGGATGATCTTTATATCAAAAATTAGATCAGCTTCACCTAAATCTTTTATATTAAAATGATGTGATAGAAAATTCTTAATGATATTAATTAAGCCAACATCAGGAGCAAGCATCAAAATGTCATCAATAAAAAGATAAAGAAGTATGAATCGATCGTGAACTCATTTTTGATAAAGATAATTATCTCATTTATGGATTTAAAATTTAAAGAAAAAGATCATCTATTCAAACTTTTCATACCATTACTTAGGAGCTTGCTTCAACTTATAAAGAAATCGAACAAGCCTGCAGACTTTGTGTTGCAGGCCTGACATAAAAAAATTTTCAGACTGTTGAATATATGTAGATCTTTTCCTCAAAATCTCCATGTGAGAAAGCAGTCTTAACATTCATTTAATAAATAATAAGTTTATAGATGGAAGTTAAAGCAAGTAGGATTTGGATAATAATAATATGAGCCATCAGCGAATCGGTATCAAAGAAATCCCATCATATAGCCATTCCAATAACCATACATTGAAGAAGATTTTTATATATAATGATTTGTCAATCCATTGAAATGGTTATGTTTTGCTACTGCTCTCCTGCGATCAGGGAAATATGATTTAAATAGATAGATAAATGGTGACTTGCAGATGCCCACCAAATTCTTCGTAGTTCCCTGTTTCAATATTGTTGTGGTATAGAGAGGGCTTCTTTAGTCCCACATCAGTAATGAGTCAAGAGAAAATATGGCTTATATGGATTAAAATTTTTTCTTCCAACGTGAGGTGCCTTTTAAAGGACAAAACCATGAGGCTCTAAATGATCAAGGCCTATTGAAGCGTAAAGGCCCATTGAAGCCTAAAGGCCCACTGAAGTCTAAAGATGGTCATGAGTCAAAGCGGACAATACCTCACGTATGCGAAGACGAAGGCATAAGCCAACCATCTGAGCCATTCGACCCCTTGATTCATGACCACAACAAGTATATAGCCAAAGGAATGTTAGCCAAACTTCTGTTATCTGGCTGGCAAAAATTTATTTCCTCCTGTTACTTCATTTTTGATCTTTTTATTGGTTGAAGTTAAGCAACAAGTGATTTTTTTCATGACTTATTGCATTTAGATTACATTTTTTTGATGCAGTTAACATCGTGTGCATGTGATGCACATGGCAAACTGATCGAAGATAGATTTTAAAATTATGGTAATAGGATATGAATGATGAATAGATTAGAGTTTTTATGAAGATCGAGGAGAGAAAAATGGTAGAGCAGTCCTCGGAAGAGGCCAGGTTGGCCAGCGAGACATGCAACGGAGACAGAACCGACCTTTTTTTGAAGCGCTAATTTTTAGCCTGAATTTAAATAATATCCATATAGTATCATATATTAGGTTTTCGATCTATAAAGAAGATTTATTTTCCCTTTTTTCTATAAAAAAAAAAAGAAAATAAGTCTAGATTAGTTGTTGTAGCAACCATGGTGAACAAGGATTAAATATTATAGATTGGTCAGATATGGATTAGGCATCAATTTTCCTTACTTTATAAATATTATGTTCAAGTTTCAAAAAATGAATATTTTAAGAATAGGGTATTTAAAAAGAGGAGTTTAAAAGTTTAGAAAACTAAGATACTTTTATATTGTGCGAAGGTTAGCACATGCAAAATTTTACTTTAAGAAACAAAGATATCCAACCTAAATTCAAATTGGTGGGCTAGACAATGGGGCCTGATTCATGTCCCATTCATATTTATTTTGACGTTAAAATCCAAATTAATTTTTAGTGCCTTTATATTTTTAGAAAGAATAGCTTGTTTATAATCGAGTGTAAATTCAATCACCAAAACTTGATGCGGACATTGCAAGTTTTGATAAGAGATAGGAGTTCAAATCCAAAGAGCTTCGGTCTTTACTTTATGTTTCGCGAGCAGACCTTGCTGCATTCGGAGCTTGGAACGCAATCTAGATGGAGATGAGATGAATATAGAATGCTGGATGTCTATGATAGGTATTTCTTATGAATTGTTAGTTATTTTATTTTTTAATATTTATGGATATATTTATTCTGAATTGATTTAATAAATTTAATTGAATTGGTTTTATAAATCTGAATTTTTTTTTTTATAAAAAAAAGGTTGAAGTTTAGATCAAATATATTGCTTTTGACTTGGACAAAGAGACAAAGACTGCTTGGTCTTCAACGGAAACTAAGAAATTGTTTAAATTTCCTCGTTTAGTGCTCCAAGGAATCAATTGCCAATTCCTGGATATTCGACCCTTGCCTGCCGAGAAGTGGACCCTTCTCCCCTTATTTTTGTCCCACACCGTTCCACACAAACAAATATACTTGGTGGGCGGATATCCGTCCCTCGGAACGCATCAGAGATCAAAATGAGTGACTCATGGAAAGAATCAACAAGGGAATATGGCAACTGGACTTTAACTACGAGAGGCTAATCTCCATCCACTACTTTAACTAGGGTTAGGATTTTTTACTTTAAGGAAAAAATATATCAAACCAGAGTTGAATGGGCCAGACTATGGGACCTAATTCATGTTCGATCCATTTATATCTCGGCCTTAAAATGCATACTCATTTTGGGTTCCTATTTTTTATATTTTAAAGGATTGCTTGTCTATAAATTGAATGAGTTAAACCATCACATTTTGGTTCAGATGGTACAACCCCTGATGAGGGATGGAAGTTCGATTTGGAAAATGGTGACCTTCCTTTAACCCAGCTTGGGGTCCTTTGCCTTGCGTGTTTTGCATTATACAGGGTTGAATGCTTCGGTGGTCGGCACATCCTTTGATCATATAGATGGATGGCTATCAAACATCCAAAAGCAACGTGCCTGTATAGCATGCAACACGACATGATCCGTTGCATCCGATTTGATAGCTGTCCATCTTGTAATTGGGTGACATGATGGCCATCGAGGGTTATGCAGTAGAATGGCAACGCATTGGATATAGGCGAGTAAGTTATTATCATTTCCACTCTTATCCTATGTTTGGTTAGGACCACGACAGAATGGATGGATGGAATTGGAAGGATAGATAGTCTCCATCCATCGTTTGGTTCAAAAAGCTATAAGAAGAATGGATTGAAAAAAGAGATTATTCATCCACCCTACTCCACCAATTTGCATCCTCCTAAATTAGAAGGATAAAAGAAGGATGGATGGAATATTGAAAGATGAACTTTTTTATTAACAAAATTATCTCTCATTAATTTTTTTGGTAAAACTATATGCTTCTTCATCTTTCATTAATATTATTATATATATTTTTATATATACTATAATCATATGCTATTAAATTTTACTGGTCATTATTTTAATTTTAGTATATAATTTCAGAATTATAATTAAATAATTAGATTATCTTCTATTTCTCTATTTATATTATTATTTTTAATTAACTATTATATGATATTAATAACTATTTAAACTAAATATAAATTAATTAGTTATTTATATAATTAATTATAACGTCATGTATTCAATTAAATATTTATATAATTTGTATATAATTGTAGATTATAAAGATTATAAATATATACATTGTTTATTTCTTTGGTATAAATAAGTTTTATAAATTGATAATAATAATATTTGTATCAAAAGATAGTTTAGTAAAAATGTTATACAAATATTATCCATTATTTCTCTCATTCCTCTTATACTAAACAAAAAAGAAAATTATTTTCATCCATCATTCTATGTTTCACCAAATATATGAGAAGATGGATGAAAAATCCATCTATCCTTTCTCTTCCATCCATCTTTCAATCTATCCTTCATACCAAATAGAGGATAGTGCTTGCCTCGAAATGATAAGGGGCAGGTAAAGTCTTGAAGCAGAATTGGATGGTTAGAGTTAGATGGGGTAGGTTAAATAGATTTAGCTAGATAAAGTCTTTTTTTTTGCATATAAATCATTTTTTTCGACTTCGAGGAGGAGATTCATGAAGAATTATGTATATCCAGGTTGGCTTCAAAATGGATTTTACCATTACCCACACATACCCAAAACCCAATGCGGGTTGAATAAAACTCATTCCATTAGGATTGGATAGGGCAGGAACTGGGTCGGGTCAGGCCGGGTTCTATCCCTGCCCGAGCCCGGCCTGAAATAATTTTCGAGCTTCAGGCTGAGCTTAGATCCAATTTTTTTAGAAAAATATAGGCCCGAGCTCGGGCACGAGATCGGTTCGAACCCAATCGAGCCGGTCCGCATCCAAATTTGAATCAGGCCCGAACCCAATCGGGCCTGGGTGAGCTTGTTGTGGAGGAAGGGAGGGGATAAGCCGGGGAGGGGGAGGTTGGCAGGGGGATTGGAGGACCGGGAGGCTGTGCCGCCAAGCGTCCCCTCCACCGAGAGCTTCCGTAGCGGCATCACGATCGATGGCTTCATGTCGCTGCCCAACATGCTAATGGAGTCTGTTTAGTGGGATCTGTTGTGGATCATGAGCAATCTGTCACAGCTCATGGTCATCTTTCCGAAACCCTTTCGAGAAGATCCGAGCAAGGCGATCCAGGCAATTGGCCTCCGACTCCCTCCATCGTAGTCGTCATCTCCCGAAGCCAAGTCCGCCACCACCTCTACCTCTGGCATCGGTGCATCATCTTTTTCGACGACGGCTCCTCCGATCGAGAGGGAGACCGATGTCGATGATGGCCAATAAGAGAGGTCGGAAGAGCGGCGTCATTGCGTCAGCAATAACCGATGGGGAAAATGAAAATCAGAGGCGGAGATGGCCGATGGGGGAAGAAACAAGGCTGGCATCGCCGTCGGCTATTGTGATAGTCCCATATCGGATAAATTAGAAAAAATTGATCAGTATATAATAGTTTAGTAGTTACTAACCAATAATTGGGCCTAGGCATTTTGGACCGTGTGATTTAGGCCCGATCCAGTTGTTGGTTGGTAATTTATTTAGGTTTGGGACGTTACAAATGGTATCAGAGCCACTTCTGGAGATACTATCATGTGGAGCCATATTGAAACAGACTGTGCATCTCGGTGAGGTACCTTGATCCGACAGGAGGAGGTTAACCACCAAGGATGGTGACAACAACATGGTGGGCTTAACTCCGAAGTCTCACATGGATGTGTACTGGGAGAAAATACTGGGGCCAAGTGCCTCCTAATGAAGATATCAAAGATTTAAATGGGGAAGATTATGATAGTCCCATACCAAACAAATTGAAAAAAATTAAACAGCATATAATAGTTTAGTAGTTACTAACCAATAACTAGGCCTAGGCATTTTGGGCCACGTGATTTAGGCTCGATCCAGTTGTTGGTTGGTAATTTATTTAGGTTTGGGGTGTTACACAATTATCTCGCACCTCAGTGTTTCTATAGGAGAAAGTAGAAGGTTGTCTACAAAAAAAGAATGTATAGGACCAACACCAACTTAGACCTTAGATTAATATGGTCAAAGGAGAACCATCTTTCTTTCGATCGGTTTCTGTTACTTCTGTCAATTTAACTTATTTAGATTCAGTATGATGGTTAGATATCGGAGCCAACATCTATGTTTATATTGATAAATTTGGATTTTTTCTCATATCAGGTATCAAGAGGAGGGAGTGTAACTATGGATGATGGGATAGCTATCAAGTACTAAAAAAAAAAAATAGTTAACCTGAAATGTACTTCAAGAAAGACATTAATTCTTCAAAATGTGCAGCATGTATCCACCATAAAAGAAAACTTATTAAGTGGTTCTCTACTTATTCAGTTAGGTTTAAAGTTATCTTAAAGTCCAATAAAGTTGTAATTTTTAAAGTAAATGTATCTATTGGAAAGGGCTTTGTATCTGAGGATAGCTCAAATTGAATGTAATTTTTTCTTCCAAAGTTAATGATAATTCAATTAATTCTTCTACATCTCTTATGTTAAATTCTAAATCATGTAAAATATGGCATGAAAGATTGGATCATGTCAATCTTAGTAAGATGCCTAATCTTAATTTGATTCCAAAATTCAACATCAAACATAATTCTAAGTGTGAAGTTTGTGTTCAATCCAAACAAACTAGAAAATCTTTCAAGCTTGTAATTTTTAAAGATGCTCAAATTCTTAAACTTATTCATAATGATGTCTATGATTCTAATAGAGGACCAACCCATGGAGATAATTATTATTTTAGAACTTTTATTGATAACTTCTCTAAGTTTTGCTATACCTATATTTTGAAGATTAAGAATGAAGTCCTTAACAAGTTTAAGATTTACAAAGTAAAAACTGAAAATCAACTCAAAAAAAGATTAAAATCCTAAGATTGATCGAGGAGGTGAATATACTTCAAGTGAATTGATCATATTCTATGAAGAAAATAGGATAATTCATGAAGTCAATGCTTCCTATTCACCTCAATTAAATAATATGGCTGAACAAAAGAATCGAATCATATTGGATATGGTTAATATAATGATTATAAGTTCTGGTGTACCTCAGAACTTATGAGAGAGGCTTTTTTATCAGTCGACTATATCCTAAATAAAGTTTCATCTAAAGATAAGAAAAAGATATTTTATTAACTTTGGAAAGAATATCCTCCAGGTTTAGTTACTTTCAAGTTTGGTGGTGCTTGGCTAAAGTTGAAATTTTTGAACTAGAAAGAATTAAGGTAGGATCTAAAACTGTTGATACTATTTTTATTGACTACTCCCTTGATAGTAATATCTATAATTCATTGTCATCGATTCTAAAATCCCTGCAAAATTAAACAATATAATTATTGAATTTAGAAATGCAATATTTTTAAAAATATCTTTTTTAAAAAAAAAATAATTTTTAAATCAACTATTAATCATCCATCTTCTTCAAATTTACCATCATCATCTATTCCTACTTCAATAGAATTAACTCTAGAACCTAAACTTAGGAGAAGCAAGAGAGCTAGAGTTTAAAAATATTTTGATGAAGGGTTTTTTAATTTATTGATAGAAGATACTCCTATATCTTGTCAAGAAGTTATGAACTCTCCTAATGCTCCATTCTGAAAAGAGACAATAAACAGTGAAACTGAATCCATTATTGAAAATAATATTTGAATTATCACTGATTTACCTCTTATAAACAAACGTTTAGGATTCAAGTGGATCTTCAAAAAGAGGATGAGAATTGATAGCTCAATAAAGAAATTCAAGATGAGGTTTATTGCTTAAGTTGTTTAATAAAAAGCTGATATTGATTTCTTCGATATATATTCACTTGTGGCTCATATACTACTATCTGAGTCTTACTTGCTTTAGCTTCCATTTATAAACTTATTGTTCATCAAATGGATATTAAGACTGTCTTCTTGAATGAATATCTTGAAGAAGAGACTACATGCAGCAACTTGAAGATTTTAGTATGTTAGAATAAGAGCACAAAGTCTATAGGCTTGTTCGATCTTTCTATAGTCTAAAGCAAGCTCCTAAGTAATTGCATGAAAAATTTGCTCAAATGATCCTTTCCTATAAATTTCAAATCAATAATATTTTGATTTTTGCTCCTGATCTTGACTTAATTAATGATATCAAAAATTTTTTATCATATTATTTTAATATAAAAGATTTAGATGAAACTGACCTAATTCTTGATGTTGGGTATAAAATACCCACAGCCGGAACCCACGGCGGAACCGCCATCAGCAAGCACAGCTCCGCCTGGACTCCTACGGGAGCCGGGCTCCACCGCCATCGGCAAGTGCAGCTCCGCCCGGACTCCTACGGGAGCCGGGCTCCACCGCCACCAGCAAGTGCAGCTCCGCCCGGACTCCTACGGGAGCCGGGCTCCACCGCCACCAGCAAGTGCAGCTCCGCCCGGACTCCTACGGGAGCCCACCAGCACGTGCAGCTCCGCCCGGACTCCTACGGGAGCCGGGCTCCACCGCCATCAGCAAGCGCAGCTCCGCTCGGACTCCTACGGGAGCCGGACTCCGCCGCCAACATCAAAACAGCTCCGCCCGGACTCTTACGGGAGCCGGGCTCCGCTCTCAATATCAATTGCTGGTAAGCTCAATCCGGACTCCTATCAAAGCCGGACTTCACCCTTGACTTTGTTTGCAGCGCAGCTCCGCCCGGACTCCTACGGGAGCCGGGCTCCACCAACGACATCAGCACAGCTCCGCCCGGGCTCCTACGGGAGCCGGGCTCTACCGCCATCCGCACTGCTCCGCCCGGACTCCTACGGGAGCCGGACTCCGCCGCCGGCATCAGAACAGCTCCGCCCGGACTCCTACGGGAGTCGGGCTCCGCTCACGATGGCTCCGACCATTGCCGAGCTTCAATCGACAGATCCACGCCCCTGACAGGCCCTCAAAATGGCCGCGACCCTGCTCCACCTCCTATGGCGGACTCCACGCAGTATCATCATTCCCTGACAAGCCGCAGCGGCCATAGCCGCCCTGCTCCACTTCCTGTGGCGGACTCCGCACAGCTCCATTATCCCCCTGGCAGGCCACAGTAACGGCCACGAACCTGCTCCACCTCCTGCGACGGATACCATGCGATTCTCCTGACGACGGACGCTGCTCCACCCCTCATAACGGATTCCACGTGGCAAGTCGAGGTGATACCCACGTGTCTGCTCCATTATCTTTCGCAATCAATTCCCCTGACCATGGGCGGCCCACTATCAGGCGGTTACACACGTCGCCATCAGTCCGTTGCCTCCCCCGCCTATAAAAAGGGGGACTCAGATACGTTATTCTTTAAGCTCTTTTGCCTTATCTCAAAACTCTGCTAAATTCTCTGTTCGAGCACTCCATTCTTGTTGAGGCAGAGAACTGACTTGAGCGTCGGAGGGTCTTGCCGGAGCAACCCCACCTCCGATTTAGACTTCCCTTGCAGGTCCCGGCGGCGACCGCGGCTTCCTCAACTCCAGCTTCTCCGGCGCAGGCGGATTTTTGCACCAACACTTGATATAAAGATTATTCATACTTCTGATTCTATCGATTTATCTTAATCTTTCTATACTTAAATGGTTATTAATAAATTTAAATATTCTAATTATTTTTTTATGCTACTCCATCCTTATGATCCATCTATTCATCTCTTAAAGAGCATAGAAAAATATGTGAACCAAGAGAGATATGCTTAGATCATTGGTTCCTTAATGTATCTATCTAATTGAATTAAGTCTGGTATTGCTTATACCATTTTCAGACTTAATAGATATACTTGTAATCTTAGTATGGTTCATTGGACTACCTAAAAAGAGTATTCTGATATCTTAAAGGTACTATTAATTATTCTCTACGTTTATGGGTTATTCAAATATACTAGAGGGATATAATGATTCTAATTAAGTTTTTAACACATTAGATATTAAATCAACTTTTAGATATATGTTTCTTCTTGGTGAGTGTTATTTCTTGGTAATGTTCTAAACAAATATTTTAGTTAGAAGTACTATGAAAACAAAACTTATTGCCCTTGATTCTACTAGCTTTGAAGTTGCGGCTAAAAGAACTTTTATACGAGATTCTTTTAGTATCTTCTCATATTCATCCCATATCTGTTTA
Source organism: Elaeis guineensis (assembly GCF_000442705.2). Taxonomy (NCBI): domain Eukaryota; kingdom Viridiplantae; phylum Streptophyta; class Magnoliopsida; order Arecales; family Arecaceae; genus Elaeis; species Elaeis guineensis. Next base: position 117,208,885 of record NC_025993.2, read on the forward strand.
TTATGATTCAAGAGCTGCAATAGATTTTTATAAAAAAAAGTTTATGAATACTAAAATAAATAGATATATTAAACTAAGATAAAAATTAATAAAAAGAAAAGAAAATCTTCAAATTATTTTTTGAATCACGTTGCAACTAATCTAAATCTTGTAAATTGTCTTACAAAAGCTTTAAACAGGACTAAAGTCCTAGAGTCATCGAGGAGGATATATAAGGCTTAGCCTATAAAGGACCTTCCAACAATAAGAATTCAATCTCTATGATCAGAGATCCTTTGAAAGAAGTTTAATATAGTAATAACAAGCTGATCGATTGATCAGAGAGTACATATGATTTATCTGATATAGGAGATATAAACTCGAACCCATCCCTATGATGATTAGTGCTCTTATGTAACGATTACGAAGGATTTTTCTCTAAACGAGACTCAAGAGATATTCTTTAAAATATGACAGTACATACATCTCTAAAGGGGCTCACCTATGTAAAAGTATCCATATCTGATCGTGGCTAAAGACATAGACAATCTCTAAAATTCTCATGAAATAATCAAGATATCTGCATATAATCATAAACGTGCAAACCTACGAAATGAGCTTCTATATTACATATATATATTAGTAGAGATCTAAGCCAAAGGAACATAGTTCAAAATCTGATAAACTCTATTTCTTTCAGATTGATAGTAATAATACTAAATGAAGTTAAATCATGAAAGACACTTCACCTATTGCACAATATATATACCCAGCCAAAAATTATTTCACATTGTTAAATTTTTAAATTTTAATTATTTTGAAAATTTTGAGTTTTGAGAGAGATTGTTGGTGTTTTGGAGAGAATTGAAAAACTTAAAATTTCCTCCAACCAATTCATCAACTCTCAATATTTTATTTAGCCCCATATTGGATAGGGGCAAACTTCAGAAGGATTTATAATGAAAATCCTTCTCTTGGGCTTTATCAAAAGTTTAGAAGTTTTGAGCCAAACTACACATGCCTGCGCAGCACAGCCCAGCTCAGCTCGCACGCGCACGATTGCGCTCGCGATAGGACGAGGCCTATATTTTATTTTGTTCTCTATTTAGATTTTTTTTAATAAATATTATCATTTTTTCTTATTTATTTGGGAATAAATACCATATTTTTAACATTGCGTAATCACCTGATTATTATTTTGCCCTTTGCTTTCTATCTGTTAATCATCTGATTAATGTTTTGCCCGTTGGTTTTCTACTCATTAGCCAGTTAAATACGTGTTCCATATTTTTGATCATTGGATTAGCCCAAACAATTTGTTCTTGGGCCTATAAATTGGATCCTTGGTAGAAGTTAAAAGATGTAAGAAAACTTGCTCTCTCGTCTCCTAATCCCTTCTTTTATTCTCCTAATATCTTCAAAATTTTCTTCTTCCAAGTTCTTTTTGATCGATTTCTTTACTGTTGGATTGATGCTCTGTCCTCCTCTCCATCGTCGTGCCCACAGGGAGGTCACCGATTATATTTTAAGATGTTGTTCTCGAGTTTGATCCCATTGAGAGTCGAGAATCATCTTAAGATGGTGCACTGTATATCTCCGATCTGTAAATCTTTTTAGTTCAATAATAAATTTTAGTTGTCAGTTCAATTGGATTGCAATCGGTTCTCGTGGCAAAAGAATCATATTACATATTCCCATTAGATAATAGAAGGGGGTTTCTTCTCTCCAACCTCTTCACTTTTGAAGAGATTGGAAAAAAGGGGTTTGAAGAGAAATTATCTCTCTCTGGTTTTTCCCTCTCTCCTGATATATTATCCAAATGAGGGATTTTAACTTCTTTCTCTTCTTTACCATTAAATTTCTAACTAAACAAGACAAAATGAATCTCTTCTCTCTTAACCAAACAGGGACTCCAATTTTCTCTCCTATTTTCTTCTCTCCATATCTCTCTGTCCAAGTAGCAAGGAAGCAAATCTTTTCCACCGGACTAAGTAACTACGTAATACTTTTGCGTGCACCCATGAAGACCCTTAGCAAACATTTTACAGTAAACCTTTTGATAATGGTATGAGGTGATCTGCTGACGTCCAGAGTCACTAATACATCAGGGAAGAAACAGAGAAAACGCATAATCCTCTAACAAGCTTGTTAGTGCGTGAGAGTCGTTCTAATATGAAGTTGGAAAGCATATGCAAGTCAAAACAAAGAGCACAAAAGGATGAGAAAGATTACATTACTATCAACATAGACAATATAACCACCTGCTAGATTTTATGTGCTTCCAAGACATGCATACTAAGTGATCCATATAATGGAGTTGACTCGAGCAAACAGGTCCTCATAACAACTTAAGCACCACAGCCAACAGGAGGGACATGTTGTAAATTTTTTTTTTTTTTTTTTTTGGTTTAATTTCTTATAGCACAGATGTAATGCCATGCTCTAATGCGCAAGAGGTTGTGTTTGTAGGGGATAAGTGCAGAAAATATGAAATCAATCATGTTAAAAAGGGGATACAAGGAAGAAAAAAGAGCACAATGAAAAGAAAAAAAAAAAAATAGTGAATCGAACATCCAATAGGGACATTGTGAACACAAATTCTATTAATTCTTTTTACACATTCAACATTATTCGATATTTATTAGTGAAATTCGTCCATGAGACGTGGAGGGATGATTACACGAAGCACAAGGGCTGAACACCTTACTAGCAAGATTAGATGATTGACTTATACTGGAATCCCGTTATAGCAGCCTCAACTTAAAAGGAGGGATGCACGTTGGTGGAAGGGACATGTAGCTCCACATGATTGGGCTGGCTGGGCCAGTATGAAACACTTTGGTGGGCTCAGGTGGGGAATGAACCTGATCCAACCAACCTAAATTTTGTGGGCTAAATATTTTGGAGTTACGTTGGATTTAATAAGGGAAATCAACTTAATTGGGGTTCGGGATAAGAATGACAGACCTTTCATGACATCGACCGTTGGATGGCACTCCACACATCTCAAAGCACTTCAAACTCTTGTTATTCACCGGCACAGATCTCGAAGTGATCATTCCACGACCCAACGGTGGATTCGTGTGAAGGTGAATCCTCCTTTGGCACAAAAGATACAACCTCAATGCTGCTAATTGCTGGGTCCAGACCAGCTCAGATTGGCAGCTTGTTAAAGATGAGCCCAATCTAATCTTAACCCAGCATAGCTCGTCCAGTTTATAACAATAAATGCCAAATGAAGACAAACTTTTGCTCGCTTCAACATACATCACCAAAGACCAAAAGTTTGCATGCAATCATAAGTTTTCAGTTTTACCAAACTCCAGGATAGGACTGGGTCTAGCTCGTTGGCATGGTCTCCTTTAGAAGGTCCCAGATTGGAGCCTAGATGGTAGCATGCAACCATCGCATTCCTTACGGGGAAAAATTAAAAATAGAAAAATTTTTACGAACTCACGCTGAAATCTAGGCGGAATACGCGCTCCCCAGGCTAAAAAACTAGCCGCAGGGTTTCTAAGCGTGCATCAACATTAATCAACATACATTACATTGTCTCTCTTACTACTAGCTCATTCAGGTGGGCCATAGCTTTGCACGTGTTATTGTTTAAACTCATATCACACAGCAAATCCTATGCATCTCCTCTGATGATCCATGTTGCTATAGCTCAAAAACCTTGCATTTCTGAAGCAAATTGTGCAGAATAATTGCCAAGAAACTTCAGTACATTTGCTCACCTAATATAATTTCCGAACGTCTAGAGAGAATCCAGATTCCAAATATTAGGTGCATCTTTCACAAGCAGTAGGAAAAAGAGTATCAATCTTAAGTTCCATGTCCAGGTATCTGCTTATGGAGACTAAAAGACAAAGTTACTTATTTAACTATGTTATTGCACTTACACATGTCGAACTGCAACTGGTGTTGATATTTGCTGAAAGTCCAGCTCACTTGCATCAGACTAAAAAGCTACCCGAACGTTCCCCCCACAACACTAAATGGTTTGTCAATTGCCAGAGTCAGAACTTAGAAGCGAACTATTGTCACTACTGTAATGAGCAGATTGCCAACATTGGCTCAATCAATCTCAAGCAGCCATGATCTGTGGGCATTATGGTTTTATGGAGTAGATGGGTCTTCAGCTCCCGCCTAAGGAATCAACTATATCGATTTCATTCACCGTCGCAGGCTCCTGAACTCATAGCAGATTCACCTCTGCAGCTCGTAGTGGATGCATTCAGATCTGTTTCCTCTCTAGTAGGCTTGGTTTACGAAAAGCTACAGGTCATAGCCAAAAAAAATCCTGTTCCTTTCTTCTAGGGGCTAGAACATTGGAGAATTTAAAAGAATAGGGTCAAACTTGTATGTGAAGCATCACATTAGTTAAAAAGGAACAGATAAGATTCAGAGTTTATATCTTACTAAAACGGTTGTCTTAATTGATTACCTAAAAATTAGTTCATAAATTTGATAACTAAAGAAAATTACAAACCTTTGATCATGATGCACCAAAACATGAAATTAAATTGTCAATATAATGTGATTCTACACAACAAGCTCATCCTCAAGAAAATTATATTCGAATGTGAACTCGGTCTTAATCCTTTGGCACCTGCAATCAGCGGCAAGAAGTCAGTATGATTTGGAAGGCAACAAAGAGGATTTCAGGAAAATTCATCGAAACCAATAGCATTTAGAAAATAGATCTTCAATATTTTTCTTTTCCTTGTCAACCAAAAGAAGCAAATTATTTAACTAAAATGGTAACCTTATCAAGAAATCATCAAGGCCATCAACCAATCATGCTTTGAAGTCTCTTTCAGAATGACAATCATTTTCATGGGTCTAAGGCAATCATTAGTTGGCAGATTAATGGTTCCCACCAAGTGTTTGAAAGGCCAGAGCAGTGAAAACATAGTTCTTGTAATAACAACTGGCCCAAACAAGAAACCACAGATTCTTGAAACAGGTAAAAGTATATCTGAAGGAACAAAACATACCATCCATGCTGTGAACCATCATCTGCAATATGGAAATCAAAGTATACGTATGTTCCCCACTCATATTCATCATTTGTAACTTTTGGCTCCTCATGCCGTTGAAACCATGTGTTATATTTCCTGTGGTATCTCCACGATTGCCTTTTCAATTCTCTTGCAGCTAAGTATTGCTGGTAAGTGTTCTGAAATATATTCAACATTAGTATAAATTGAAATTTGGAATTTAAAGCAACATTGTAACCGCTTTAAAAGGAGGATACAAGATACCTGTTGATAGTAAAATGCAAAGAACAAGGTATCTGTGCCGGTGCCCATCGGATCAAGACCCAATCGTTCCCAGAAGGCAGGATTGTCTACGATTGGGGCCTGAGTTTGGGGATAGCTAGCAGGAGTCACTGCAGGATGCCTCTGGAAATATAGAAAAAGAACATCCTTACATCAAAAAGAAATAACATAAAGGGATACTCTTAAAAAATTATATTAATGATTGTATGGTGATGCATGCAGTGTTTTCCTACCGGAACATAGCTCTTTACACGTTCTGAGTCCTTGGGCTGTGGAAGTTTGTAAAATGCAGCTTCAAGCATCTGCATATTATAGATCTGATCATGCATTCCACCAGAACTTCCAGCTGATCCACCAAGGTTATCTCCAATGGCACCAAGGTCTGAGATGCTTCTTCGACCAATAACACCAAGGCCTGCTGAAGACTGACTGGCTTGCAATGGTTGCCCAGGTGAGAGATCAGTATCTCTGGGTAACTGGGTACCTTCTATCATAGATGGTGAAGTTGTGCCCTGAGAAAATCCCCCAAATAAAAAAGGCCTTTACACTTTACAGTTTTCAGACATTACAAATGCTAATGATTTGATTATCTCCACAAACTGTCATTTTTTATTTAAAAGAAGGCTATTATAAAAAGCAATTTTTATCAAGAAGAATTTCTGACAATTGTTACACACACACACACACACACATACATGCTATGATTTTTTTTACTCATTTTTCTAAGATAAGCAACTAATAGATACATAATTAGTGCATACGGAGTAACCCCCTTTAAACCAATAATATATTCCAACTTCAACATTCACCAAGGGTTTCCTGGTGGACTTGTTATGACAGGTTTATGAACTGGTGAGCAACCATACCTGTCAGGAATAATGAGTTGCCTCAACATTCCAAAAGAGTAGTGACATCTTTGCTGGGCAAAGAAAATTATGTCTAGATGTATAATAATAGCAAATGCAAATGGTCGACAATTATAGGATAAGAAACACCTTTAAGACAGACAGATCTTCATAAGTTCATGTGATGCAGATATTTTAATGGCAGAAAAACTAGTTCCTGCCCACAGAAACCGGTTCAATTAATGCATGAAATTGGAAAGGTGTCAAAGGAGTCTGCATTTGCCATTAATGTTAGACTTGTCATTTCATTAAATAACAGGAAGGGACAAAGCAAAGAATCCTATTTCTTTATGAATCAAATTCAACCAGTAAAGTCCTAATAGAGCAAATTTCCATCCCCAGCAGAAGCTTTAGGATGAAAATCCAAAATTGGGGTTTCAAGTTTAGCATTCCCTAGAATGAATAAAGACTATATACTCAAATTGATGAGTCTCTACCATGTACGGTGCCTTCAAGTCATCATCGTTGACAGTCTTGTTGAAACCAGAATTTGTAGCAGTTTCAACGTTCATATCATCAGACAACGTCTGCTGATTCTGATCTTCTACTTTCAGGTGTCCAGCATCTGCATTACAAAATGCAAAATGGTTGACAATTAATTGTGGTAAAACAACAAATTTTAAAAAGGAATAATAAATATACCTCCATCCTTTGGTCCAGTCGGAATCAGGGGATGTGGTGAGGACTGTTGAAGAATTGGAGTTGCCTTCTGTTGCGAGGCTGGCGTAACAGAAGCAAGGCTTGGTCCCTGTACTCCAAGTCCTAATCCCACTTGAGGTGAGATAGAACTTTGAGAATTAAGCTGCACAGAAAATTTCATCAGACAATATGTTGATAACATATTTAAAAATCTTTAAGAGTAAATGCATTTCATGAATGACTACTTCAGTACTACGGTTGTTTCAAATAGATATACAAGCTTCATGCAAGATAAGCATCCCTCAAAATTTCAGAAATTAACTTCCTGATCCATATCAACAAAGATAAAGCTTCCCCTAAAAGCAGCCTCTTTAGTAAGCAAATTAGCACAGTGTACTGAAAACAAACCCTACAACCAGGATATAAGTTTCCCTGAGAAGTTTTGAAAAGACAATGCAGCAATATATAACCTAACATTTTTTTTTATGGTTTTTGCTGACTTGTAACCCAAGAAATTAGGATGGTCGTCAAGAATTTTCGGTTTCCAGTGAACTCTCAACCAAGATACAGGTGGCATAGGTCTTCAAGTGCTGAGGATGATATTGATGTCAGCATAGGTGTTTTCATGCAACCTATGGCCAAAATTCAATATATGCCAGTGTAAGTTTCCAGACAGATGCCAAAGGAATCTTTCCAAGCAGTCTAAACATGTTCACCCATGATCAAACAAAGAGATCATTGCAATTGTCAAAAAAATGAGTAGCACAATCTCAGCCCTATTCTTCTGTTAAGTAAACAAGATTTCAACTGAACAAAGGAAGAGCCAGATCACGGGAAGTTTTTTGGAACCATCACCCAGAGGAAAACTTGAGCTCTAAATATGAAAACAAAACATAAATGAATCTTCATAAGATAAATAGTCTCAGCCTAAGTGACCTGAATCAGAAGGGGAAACAGGTGGGGTGTTTCGTAAGTCAATCATTAGTGCTAAGGAAGTGGATGCACACACGTTTCCAGGAAGATTCTGAAGTAGGTAAATTTCTAGGAAGAACCTACTCGTAAGGTCTCAACTTATGGAAAGGGCAATTAAGTTAAACTAATCCTCTTCCAAATATAGCTACTAAAAGAGCTCAAAAAGTAAGAAAGCTATTGCTTAAAAAAGAGAAAGACACTTAAGAAGATCACATAGTTTAACCAAATTTTGGTTTTTAGAGGGCAGTATAACTAAGATAACTATTATGAAAAGGCAAAGAAAGGCTCACTAAAAGATTCTAGTACCATAATGAAAAAACATTAACATATGGATTTAGTCCCTTCTACCCCAATAAATGGGGTTGGATGCCCATACAACCAGAAAATCTCATCAGATAAGCATAACTCATCCTCTATTAAATGAAACAACATCCACTTATTATTGCTTACTAAAAATCACAACATCACCAGAGGACAATCAGGAAAGTTCCAAGTAGAAGCATAAGATAAAACACAATAGACATTACATGTATAAACAGCAGTCTACCTACATTCAACAAGTAGCTTTGACAAATAAAATATCATTTCAATGTTCATAATTATGAGTCTTAATGGTTCCTGCTTAAAACTTTTGTTCACACCACTGTGCATGAACCTAGAGCCCTAGCCAAGGTAAAATTTCTGACATAACAATGTTCAAACTCACAAGGTGTAAACCACATTAATGTGGAACTCTGAATTGTTTATATTAAGGTTTTAAATCCCATGGGATGGGGCTGTCCCAATTTTTTCATGGAACGGGACGCGCCACCGTCCCAATATTTGGGACATAGGATGTCCAAGGACATCCCGATCATGATGCTGGGATGCTAGCGGGATGGTCCTGTCCTGATACATAGGATGGTATCATGTCGCAGTGTCCCGTGGAACGTCCAACTAGGACCTGAATCCTTGATTTACATTGTGAAACAGTCTCAAACTACCTATAAAGGGTGATGAAGCTGATTTTTACATATTTCCTATCCCACAAATTTTTAATGGAATGCTTTCAACAAAATGACTGCATTCCACTTCCTTGATTTTAAAATATTAAGTCAACGGGATAATTTCTTGAAGGTGGTCTCACTTAATATTGTAAAGAAAACATAGTTGTGGAATCTAGATTTATATTATATCACAATTGGCTTGAAACGTTGGCACAGCATCTAAACTTTAAATACTTGTACAACTCATTAAACTTATTCAACATTCATGAGTACATATATTATAATTAGAAGATCAAAAACGGTAACACAATTTCTCGTTTAATAAGCTCAATGGATGGCCAAAAAAAATCTACAAAGCCACTTCAAAAATAAACATACCCAGATGAAAAAAAATAAGTGTCTATGAATGGGAGAAGACAGTGCAATTGGTCTTCTCGTCTTCAGACACAGAATTGATAATATCAGCAGGTACACAATCAAATAGACATATCTATACTACGTTAATCCTAATCCCAAGATTTGCAGACTCGATACCAGAGCTCCTGCCGGCCGGCCGATAGTACGGATCAGTATGGACAAGCCGGCTGGCACGGGTCTGTACCATATCAGATCGTCGCGAACCGACACGAGAACCGAGAGGAAAAAAGAGAGAAATAGAGAGGGGGGAAAAAAAAAGGAGGGAGGGGAAGGAGTCGAAGGGGCCTTCGTGGCCGTTGGACGGCACAGTCCACGCGTACAGCGCTGCGGACGTAAAACAGAGACGGCACCTCTATTTCACGAAATTTTTTTAAAAAATCAGAACTTTAGTGAAGCATGCAAATCATTTGCCGGCTTCACTGTTTTTGCTTTTTTTTAAAAAAAATCAAAAGATGAAACCAGCGATCCAATTACCAACTTCACTGTTTTTAAATTTTTTTTAAAAAGTCTTTTAAAAAGTGAAGCCAGCAAACCATTTGCCCGCTTCACTGTTCATCTCTGTTTTTAAAAAAGGACCGATGAGTGAACAGGAGTTGTCGCCCCTGTTCCGTGACTGCGACTCTACTTGCACGGTTTCCGCCACCCGCTGGCCACGATAGTTTCTCGAAAATCTCCGACAGCCCCCCCCCACCATCCCGTCCTTCCTCCGGTGAGGTGTTCCCCCCTCTCTCTCTCTTTCTTGTTTAACAGCCATATCGGGCGAACCGCAGTCGCGGAGGCATCCGCAACCCTCCAGCGACCGCAGCGAGCCACTGCCGGCCTCCGACAGCATCCTCCTCTCTCTTCCTCTCTTTCCCTCTCTTTCTCCCTCAGCACTGGCGGGTGTGCTTTCCAAGCCGGAAACGTCCCGATGCCCCACTGATCCAATTGGGCATGCCCCGAACCGTCCGATTCAGGACGACTTTGCAAATCTTGCCGATCCTATCCCAACCCCCCACATCCACACATACAAACAAACTCACACGTCACCTTGCCCCACCCACCCATCATACCACACTACTACATACACACTGAGTGTGACCTGCTATTTGTAACCACATACAGAACAAAAACTGTAATTTTTTGAAACCCCTAGCTATATGGCATCCCAAAGCCAAAAGTTTTTATAGCATCCTACAACAACTTCCTGTGGTTTATGGATTAAATGAAATCGAAATAGTTGGTGCCTAGTGTTCGTCACCCCTCAAAGGTCATGTTTCAATGGAGTCCCCAAAGAAATTTTAGGGTTTAGGAAATCCAAGCTAAACCTAAATGAAGAAAAAGAAGGGATTGTTATAGGGTAAGGATCTATATTAGTTTAAGGACTACAAGGTCTACATCCTAACATCCCTCTAATGTAGGTCTAAAGGCTAGTTTAGTGTTCTTAAATCTACTACCTTGTCAACCAAAAAAATAAAACACAAATAGATCGAAAATAACATAAATATAAAATTAAAAAAAAAAAAGAGAGATGAGAGAAGAATGAAGAGAGGGAGAGATGGGAGTTGGTGTAGCGCCCCAATGCATTTCTTAGCCACATCCTCTACCCTTGCCCTTAGTCTTAGACCGTTAGTTGAAGAGAACCCTCAACTAAAGGGATAGACATAGGCCTTCTTTTCCTAGCTTCATGGCTTGGTGAACTCTTGAATTCTTGAATTAGGGTTTCTTTTAGTGGCAGAGGTAAATGATGAAGTTAGATGGGAGAAGAAGGGATCCTAGGGTCCACTTAAAGCATGATTTCCCCAAGAAGCCAATTTTCTCTGCTTTTCTCCAAAAAGGTGGGGATATTTATAGGAGGAAGAGGGTAGGATAGATGGCTAGGATAAGGGATTTTAGAGTCTTTCATATAGCTAAGGGCTAGGAGAGAACTATAAGGTGTTGGTTTGTGGTTGGTTGAGGGTTAGATCACTAGGATTGATGAAATTGATGGCTAAGATTTTGTAGAGGGGGAGAGGTTTGCTTTCTCTTGAGTGGATGGCTAGGATCAGCAAGGACAGAAGGGAAAGTAGAAGATCTAGGGGCAGAGAAAGGACATTGATGAAACAAATCCTAGATTCAAGGGTTTAAGTGAAGGTTTTTTAAAAAAAAAATTAAGGAGAGATCAAGGGCAAGGATAGTAAATGGATCAAGTAGTGATGGTTTAAGAGAGGAAGAAACACAAAACAACCGACGGAACCAATGCATGTCATGGATCTAGACTTGGAGAAAGGGGTGGGTTGTTATGGAGAAATATCTCCTTTTCCTTATTAGGCAATTACATATGGTGCAAGAGAATCAACTTAAAATATGACATATATTTGAGGACACTTAGCACATGGAGGGAAGAACTGGTTATAGAAGGATTTTAGAAGAAGTGAGATGGTAGGAGAGCGTGCTAAGTGAGATGGTAGGAGAGCGTGCTAAGTGGCATAAATCTAGGTAGTGGGATCCCAAGGTAAGAGCATGTGATAATTATCATGCAATTTAGGGTCATTAGAGGTGGTGATAGCGCAGGCACATAGATATGATTAGAAATTGTGATCATGGTATGCACCTAAGTAAATAAATAAGTGAGATATGAATTAATGGAGGGTGATGGATGGAATTTAGGCTACGATTGATGGAATTGATCAAAGGAAATAAAGGACATGATGATGTAAAGAATGTTCAATAAAATTCCAATTACAGAATGGGTCAGGTGCAATCTCACAATGGTAGATATTTTAGGTGTTTTTAGAGGAATTTTTTCAATAGCCAAGGGTTTAAGAGTGAATAACAAGACGAGATTAGGCTAAAATTTTTAGACAAAATGAGAAAGGTTTAGTGGCTTGATTAAGGAAAAAATAAGGAAACCAATCATTAAACATTGGTCAAATGAAAAACATGATCTTTTTGGTGTAATTACACCAAAATGGATTAAGGAAAAATTGGGGTTAGCATAGGACATGGTTGAGAAGAGTCTAGACAATGTTTAGGGTGAATTTTGATTTAGATCAAGGACTCCATAACCATATTAAGATGAAAAATGGAGGATATCTAAAAATGGGCCAGAAATGAAAAATCATGTTTGAAGAGTAATTAGGACGTATTAGTGTGAAGCGCGTGGGGGTGTATGAACCATCAAATGATGATTAGGAACATGTTTTAGCATCAATTGGAGAAGAGTTTATTCCTTGCAATAGCTAGAGGATATCTAGACCTCAATTACAAGCAACAATTTAGATTTTTATTGTATAGCTTGTCTGGCAATTTAGTACACTAACTCTATTTATGTCATCCATTTTGTAATAGTTCTATGTATGTTGAAAAACTGTTCGGTTTGGTATGTATTGCTCATTACATACTATACTAACCCTAAACAGGTACCAGGCGCAGCGGGGAGGGTTCATTTTACTCAAATACTACCTGAACTGCTAGAATCAACCCCAAATCAAGCGGGCAAACATCAATTGCCCTGTATCAACATCAAACCAATGCCAAATCTAGCAATATTACCTGGTAACACTTGAGCATGGTGTTCAATAGGAAAAAGGCTTGTTTCCCACATGGTGAAAACAAGAAAAGATAGACCATGTGAGAATCCTATGCCAAGCTTCATCGGATTTGGCCTCAGAATTTCTGATGAAGGGGGCTAAAACAACCTTATTTTTGTTTGAATTTTGGTTTTAAGGAAAAGAAACAACAAATTAAGTTGAGCAATCTAATCTAGAATTGGATCGAAAGCATCCTCTTGTTATATGTCAAACTCATACACAACAAAGTGATTCTGCTAATATATGAACTCATACCAATTATTTGTTCAAGACAAGGAGGACAAAATCAAAATTCAAAAACTTTTAGTAGCCTCTACATAATTTTATTTTACAGTCAGTGTCCTTGAAAGAACTTACATGCTATTCTTAACTGCTCAAGTGGATCAATTCCTAATCTGAAAGAATAGTACTTTTGACTCAGGCATTCCTACTGGATAGACAATTAGAAGTGAGAGAAAAGATAAATAAATAAACCCAATGGGCCTCTCATTACTTGAGCTGATTACCAAGATAAATTTTATAGTGAAAGACTGCTTGTGTGTTACCCAAGATTATTAACCCCTAGATTTTCTTCTGTTATTGTGATTAGGAGTTAATAAAAGAAAAACACCTTGAGGGGTGTTTGGTTACATGGTGAACTTTAAGTTTGATTTTAATTGACTACTAAATGAATTGGCTCACTCCGTCGCAAAAAAATTGGCTCACTCCGTCGCAAAAAAATTGGCTATGTACTGATATCTTTCGCCTTTACACTTTGACTGTACACATGATAGCCACTTTTCAAATTTTTTCTCAGCAAGTTAGAACCCTACAAAGAGTCTGCTTATCATAAAGAGCACCATATACTAAATGAATAATTTTCCACATCTTTTTAATATACCTGACTTTCCTTTTTGAAGTCTCTTGTGTTGGTCAACAATGGAACACAATTGGTTTACCATATATTTATGGCAGCCCTATTTTTCTCTCTATTGCTTCTGCTTTTTAATAAAATTTGCTCTAACCTGAACATGAAACCTTCGATATTCATTAGACTGCATGTCTTTCCAAAGAAATTTAAATAGATTTCCTAGTTGATTTTGGCTAAAATTATATTTTGAATCTTAACCAGGTTTGGTATTTTAGAACTTAAAATGAAGAATTTCAAAAATGAATTTCAATTACATGAAATTCCACATGTATGTATGACACTTGAAATATCTTCATCAGTTTTGATCCATCAAATTCAATTATATCTAATAACCTAACTGCATTTCAATTGCTAATTTTAACATATGTTTTAAATGAATTTTTTGATTTCAAGTTATGTGATTTTATATGATAAACATGCATGTCAGTGGCTTCAGTGCAAAAACAAAAAACAAAATTAAGGCACTTAAACCAATACTCCTCACTTTTTTCCTTGCAAAATCATAGCATTGAAACAAGAGATCACGATAAAACGGTAGCAATCAGATTTTTAAATGCCAAAAAAATGCGGTACCAATGGTATACTAGCCATACCTATAGATACGATCGATACTCTGTCAGCAGAATCCTCAATACCTTGCATACTAAACTCACCTCCAATCCATATACCCTTGTACCTTGATATTTTAAACCTTGATAGATGCATAGGCACATGATCTCAAAAACAATTAATTATTTATTCACAGGCAGTTTAACTGTTGTAGATCACACCTTATGATTTAAATTTTCCTTTTCAATAATTCAGATCTTTAAATTTCACTCAACCAAATTTACACTCTGAAAAGGTTGATCTTAACCTAGACGACCTATTTATGTATCAACTTACATTTGCAAACACAAACTCTGGACAAAAAAAAGGAAAAGAAAAGAAAAAACAAACACACATCAACTGCTAAAACTAAAATTATCCATCAAATACTTCCAAACTATTCATGTGCACCAGCTCTATGACGATAGTACCTGTTAAGAATTTAGTGCATAAGATACTATTCTGATTTCTTTAGACTTTTCCAAGTTCTTCATTTTCTATAAGTTTTTAGTGTTTCTTTCATCAATGAAGAGGTGTTGATTGACAAGTGAACATTTTAAAGCACTGGGACGAGACATATTATATTTAGGCTCCAGCTGGAACCATTTTTTGAACCTTGTATACATGATATATAATGATTTAAGGCTACCAGCAAAAAGTAAATACCAAGATGGTGTGACACCATAGATACCTTCCGCTCCAACATGACAATAAATAAGGCATTTTTTGTCCTAGACATCCACGATTAACAATTAAGTATGACATTCGTCTTTCTTATCCATAACCACATCAAATAAGCCCAAGGCCCACTTCATGTATAAAGGGACCTAAATATTATTAAATAATTCATGAACAGAGTAACTTGGATTAGCTTAATGCCAATTGCAGAATTTAAGTTAAAAATCAATCTTACTATCTGTTTGTTTACCAATTTCAGCAGCTACTTCTAACACTAGCATTAGGGATGACAGCAGTCACAGACTACCCCTGCCAACATAGCCACAAGTTTGGCATTTCGGAACAATTCGATGAGGAGAAAAGCAGTAAACTGAAGGATGTAAGACTTCTAATAGATCTGTGGATTACTCAGCTAAAAGAGAGGAAAGAAATCAAACAATAGCTAAAATACTACCACCACAAGCAGCAGCAGCAGCAGATAGAATTTAGCCCATGAATGTTCCACAATAAGCTGTGCCTCCGTGAATATATCATTTAGTTTGTGAAAACTAATAGGTCATTGATCAATTAATTATCTAAGGATAATCCAGAGAATCATTCTTTCAATGAAACAATCATCTATAACTCAAGATTTTCTCAAAAATATGGCTACTACATTGCCCACTGCATATTTTGCTGCATTTGGTTTAAGTTGCACATCCAATAGGACCCCTTTAACCTGCTTATTCTAGCTATTCCTGCTACAGATCCTTTACCAATCCACCTTTTCCTTGGGGGCAGTACTGTTTTCCTTTCAACTCAGAATGAATTATTCCACCCTATGCAGTGAAATAATTTACTCTGAAGCAGAGTTGGTTAGGAATAATTTAATCCATTTATTCAAGGCTCGCTCTTGCAAAAACAGGGCCTTCCAGGTTTAAAGCCTCTAAACATTCTAATAAGCCAAGAACAAAGCTGCTGCTTAAAAAACTCCATCCCATGATACTTTATATTAATCTACTTTAAACACAAAACCTATGTTCTTTTAGGAATAACAATTTCCAAAAAGGCTTATGAGAAAAATAAGTTAACAATCAAAGATACATAGGCACAAAATGGTGCCAATATTATATCGACTTTCCAAGACCAACCATATGCATTCTGCCATAGTTTGAAAACAAGAAACCTTTTCTTAAATACAGAAAAGGTGTTTCAATAAAGCAGTTCTTAAAAGAAATCCCTAAAACCAGTCTCACAGACTTTAATATGTAAATCATCAGAATAAAGATAAGATTTTATTGAAAACATAAGATTTGACAAGTTTTGGGTTCAAGGAAGAAACGACCTGTTGTAAAAGTGCATTTTGCTGTTGTGCAGATAATTGCTTGTGATTCGCACCAGAAAGGTGTGGAACACCAAGAAGGTTAGTGTGGCCTTGTTGCTGCACTTGTTGCAGCCGTTGCAGAAATTTCTCCCTTTGGTCAGGAGCAATCTCAGGCCGTCCACGAAACTGACCCTGAAAAAAAGCATACAGCAAGTGAATCTTCTAAATTAGACCCCATTTTAATTTCTATCAAACTCTTATGTTATGCACCAAAAAGGGATCAGAGTTGCCAAACATAGATGATGATCAGGGTGCTATAATTCAAAGGTACAATATAGCAGCTCGGTCATGGTTGATATCATGAAACAAATATTCACCTAAGATAAAATTGCCTTAGAGCCTAAATCATCTAAGGAAAAGAAATATGAAAAAGAAAATAAAGCACATTGACATATCAACAGCAAAAATCAAACAACCAGCTAGACTGCTGCTATTCATTCTCAAAGTTTTTTCAAATTATCTTGAATTAGAACTGTCAACCCAGTTAAGTGCAAAGCTAACACTAAAACGCAACATGGGAACATATATTATTTCGAAGAGAACTCAGGAAATTCTATAAAATACAGAAAGGATGGAAATTACCACCCCTTTTCATTTCTTCCCGATTTTTTCTTCCTTCTTTCGTCCTTTTTTTTTCAAAGGCAACTCCATAACAAGAAAAAAACTTATTAGCAATCTGAACTATAAAATTTAATTTATAGTTTGCTAAAAAAAAAAGTGCATCAAACATTCAAATCTTGGGGCAATTATTCCACCCAATTTGTTAAATATTAGGATAGCATTTGTTAATGATTTTTTCTCCAAAACTTTGCAAGTCCTATTGCTTAACATTATATCTAAGCATGCTTGATCTCAAAAATGCATATGATTTGGGATTGCCTAGAGAAATCCTTTGGGGGACACAATCATGAATCACAAGACCAAAGTGGAGGAGTGCACTTAAAGTAAAATGTAGCAAAGTAGATGTAATAAGATATTTATGAAATCATGACACAAAAAGACAACAAATAGGTAAGCCAAAAAATAGAAGAATGCTAAAAAGGAAGAAAGACTGAAAGAAGGAAGAAAGAACTCTCAAACCCACCAAGGAAGAGAAAACTTAAAACTTGACCAAGTCAAAGAACTATGTGATCTATCTCTTTTCTAGAGAATCGATTTTGTATTACGTCAAGAAATATTAATGCTGACATAATAAAAGAAACAAGCATCATTGATTAAAATCAAACTATCATAAATGTTTCTTAATATAAAACCAAATTAAACCCAAAATAAATTAGATAATATAGAATTTTAAAATAAAGAGATGAAAGAACATCAGAAATTAATTTTACAAACACACTTGAGAGTATTTCGTAAGCAAAATTTGATGCTGATGGATTTACATTGGAAATGGTGGCCCCAAAATTTCAATGCATAGTGGAAGAAGCTCATCCAGTAGCTTACTATGAAGCAGGGCACCATACACCCCCGACACAAAAAAGGAAGAATCATGTTTGTAAAAGTATCAAATGCTAATCATTTTACAATTTTCTTCTAGTGAAAGAAATGATGATGTGTTGCACAAACATGTATGCCACATAACATCTGATTTATCAATGAACTCCAAATGATTTGAGGAAGAATCTAGTCATGGCAGTTGCAAGTAAAACATAAGAATTGTATGCCTACGAACATAGAATTCTTTGAAGACCAATAATTTGGTCAAATTTCATGGCTTCTCATTAAGTCAAGAATCTTAAACACCTGATATCAGACATTCAGCCAATGAGATGAGGGAGTCAGTGGCTGATACGATCTCCGATACCAACTCAATGAACCTTGGTCTCATCCACCAAATGTGTACGACTTCACTAGTCCCAAACTTTCAAGAAATAATTTGTACTTTTCATGCTTTTGAAAGTTGGTGTCAGTCAAAGAATCCTACATAGATAGTTAAACCATCAAGGAGGAGGATGACTAACTTGACTCCTCGCTCAGCTCCCAACAAATTATCAAGTGGAACCCAGTGGACCTGCTGATTTTGGAGAGGGCATACATGTTTTGGATAAGTGTCATACTTGCTATACTATCAAAAAACTGCGATCCAGCATCCGCGTGCTTTGGAAGCAACAGTTTGCAGTGCAACATTTAGCAGGCACATTCCACTCTCCCCAAACATAAAAATCAGTGGCTTGTTGTTCTCTATTGCTGTAACACCCATACTTGTTCCACAGATAACCAAACATTTTTACTGCCACCAAAAGTTCCTAAACCAATATATGACGGACATGCCCTAGTAAAATCATTATCTTGTTACAACAACTTTTAAAATTCGACGGTGCATACTCCTGAGATATGTACAAGTTACTTTGTCCTTGCCTTGCATCATATGTTTTTGTTTGACCACAATCAGCAACACTTGATAAACAAACAAAAACAGCTACACTTGATAAAGAGAGGATATCTTATTTTCTTTGCACGAAGAACTTTAATATTTACATGATATCATCAATCTTCTAGTCTACATCCTTCTACAAGGTATTTGCACTTAAGGTCCATAATATTTCCCTAATCACATAATCTTTATTCTCAAGGCGTTCTCATGGCTTTGAAATCAGTTCACATGATCGTGTTCATCAAAATGGCATAATATGGTGTAGTACTCCACCAAAGGATGATGGATGCTCTGACCGATGCAACCGTTTACTGTTAAGGCCACAAATTAAATTAAATTGTAACATAATTTCATATCAGGGCTCATAAAGTGGTAACACAAGTGTTGAAAGAAAAGAAAAGGGGGCGGGAAATAGAGAAAAATAAATACTTGAGGAAGCAAGATCGAGAATAGGCACCAAACACTTGAGAGAATAAAAGGACATCATTGCTTCATTTAATCTTCATAACATTGTTTTCATATAATGCATAGGGCTTAACAACTAGCAACCCAAACAAAAAAGAAAATCAGAATATCCCCAACCTACACACAGTGGCTAACTCCCCTTAATGCTGCATTAGTTGGGGAACAAGGGAGGAAGAGCCCCTATCATTGCCAAACATTATTGTTCAATCTCAACTTGTTCCAAGATTATCTATTCTGGTCAAAGGGGCTTTATTTATACCAAGGTTCGTAATCTTATACCGGACCCTATACTTGTACCATGCTGACACATCATTGATATGCACGATATATGGGTCAATTCGGTGTACCAAGACTCAATACGCCCCCGATACCAAGCCTCGGTTAGGTACCAGTATGGTACAGTACACCCTGTCCAGGATAGTATGCAACTGTTCAATGAACCTTGATTTATATTATACTATAAAATTGGAACCTTAAATTTTAAAAATTCCTTGTAGGTTCCATCTATCAATTTTTTTCTAACAAATGTCCTTCAATTTTTTTTAAATACCTTTATAATCTCTAGAAAAAATTCTCATTTGGAAACAAATCCATCCCATCTTTTTCCCAAACATGTGGGCCTTCAATACAGTTTTTCCCGTTTTGAGTTCTTTCCAAATAAACCAGCCTTCTACTATTAATCCCTAACAAATAAGAGAGATGATGAAGAAATAATGGACATAATGTGATACTCTAATTTGTTAGAAAAAATTTATTAAGGATATCCATAAGAGAGTGCCCCATTGCTAAAGGCCTATAACAAAAAGTGAATAAGTAGGGATTATGAATCTAACAGCGACTACTACGAGCACTATGATGGTGATGACAATGAAAAAATAATTTTACATTGAATGGGAATACTAATCCTAGATTTTACAATACAACAAAGGCAGCCTAAGATAATAAGGAGAGAGGAGGGACAGTGGAGAGGGGGACAATCACCCCACTCAATGAGACGAGGCATCTATCTCCTCTCTTTCCCTCTTCTCTCTATCAAGCCAGCTCTTATAAAAGAAATCAAGATTTAAATAATAAGGTGGTGAGGCAGTTATAACTTAAGTTACTGCATCAAAACTGATATAAACCATCGAAATGTAAAAATAAAAGCATAAAGACTGAACTTAAAGCTAAAATTAAGCAATTGAAGGCTTCAAGCTTACACACATCACTTCCAGCTCCCGTAGATGTTCTGAGGTTTGGTTTTTAGTCAAATACATATAAAACATTGAAATGTTTTGGGTAAGTTTCTAAACCATATTTCGATCTTTAGAAACACATAAATGAAGGCCCTAGATAAAAGAATAGCAACAAAAAACTATAGTAACAAAAATCTAACACGAGTTTGGAAGATCCAAAAGCAACATTGAAATTCATACTGTTTAAACATTGCATTAGCCATCCAACTCCAATTTTAAAAAGGAAAAAAAAAGAGAGAGGTAAATTATAAATGTGAAGCTCTCTCAGGGGGCATCAAAATTCCACAACATCAAGCTCAAGGGTAAAGGATGAAGTACTGGTACTAGCACCAACTAGTATAATATGGACCAAGGTTGGTTGTACCAGTACCAGGACTTATAATGGTTAGCTAGCGGTATGGTACAATATGCACTCATACTATGTTGTTCCGAGCATGGTTCGCCAAACCGCTCCAAACTAAATGGTTCAAAGCCTGCTGAACCATAGTAGCAGCTAATTGGTACGGTTCAGACGTTAGACGCCCACGAAAACAGAGCAAGGGAGAAAAAAAAGAGAGGAAGAGAGTGAGAAAGGAGGGGAGAGGAGGAAAGGAAGGGGATGCTGCTGGAGGGAGGGGAAGATGGTAGGAAGGCTGCCGGAGGGCCGCCGGGTGGCCACCATGGCCACCAAATGGCCCAAAACAGCCCCACGGCCACCACAAGGCTGTTTTGGGCCATCCGACGGCCTTCCTACTGCCTTCACCTCCCTCCTCTTCTCTCCCTTCCCCTCTCTCTCTTTCTTTGCTCTCATTTGCCGTGGAGCATAGGAGGCCTTGATGGCCACTACCAGCGTCTCTGCCGGCCTCCTTTACCTTCCCTCCCTCTCCCTTCCTTCCCCCCTCTCTTTCTCTCTCTTTTCCTTTCCGGTTCATCCCTCGTTTTCATATCGGTTCGAGCCCGGTACGAGAGCGTATCGACTCATACCGCCAGCTGGCCAACACGGGATCCGATTCTGAGTTAGCGATCCTTAGTTCAAAGGACTACCAACATAGCATGAGCCAAAGAGGCAGGGAGAGGGAGAGAGAGGAAGAGAAAGGGAGGGGGAAGGGAAGGAGGAAGAGGAAAAAAGAGGGGGGTGCCAGTATCTAGGGAGGGCCGCCACCGATGCGGAGGGGGGGGAGAGGGAAACCCTAATCGGAATGGCTGAACTAGAGCTGAAAACAGTTTGGTCGGTTCCGATTTAAGTATTTTTTCAAACCGAACCGACATATCAGTTTAAGAGGTTCCTAAAATCGAATATTTGACTAAATATAATTGGTTTCTTCGGTTCGATTTGTTCATATAGTTTTTTCAAGTATTTGAATGGTTTCAATGATTTTTCAGTTTAAGCGGATTGGTCGGTTTGATTTTTATTTTTTGTACCTTTATTCTAGCCCATAATCAAGTCAAATTTGGCCCAAGTTGGATTGAAATAAAGCTAAATCAACATTTCAAATTCTTAATTCATATAAAGTACAAAGCCCAACTTTAAACAAATAAAAAAGTCCAAATTAATAACTCAATTGGAAACCTATTTAATTATGAAATAACATAATTAAAGCTTAAATTAAAATGATGCTACCGTAACCAATAATGCTATTGTAACTACTCTCCTTCGAAGAGGAATGGTCATGAGTGGGAAAATGAAAGTGAGGAACTTAGGATATTCTAAGGGATGGGAATGTAAAATGTGTAACACGGGTGTATATATAAATTGTTTTAATTTCGATTTGTCAGTTCGGTTCAGTTTTAGTGGATCTCATAAATCAGTAAATCGATAACCGAACCAAAATTTTGATTTTTCTATTTTATTCAACAGAACCAAACCAGTTAAACCGCCAAACCGTCATACTTGGTTTGGTTTGGATCAGTTTAGGTGGTTTGAAAGGAATTTTTTACACCCCTAGACTGAACCGTTTGATGGGGAGGATGAAAGAGGGAGAGGGAGGAAGGAGGGAAAGCAGGGAGGAGACGGCCAGCGCGCGGGGTGGGGGGATGGTGTGGGGGTCATTCTCGAAGCTGCACACAAAGTTGGGAGAGCGCTTTTAATGAAACCGAGCCCGAACCAACCCGAGAGGCTAAACCATCCTAGGCCAGCTTCAGGACAGTTCAGCGTGGGCTGAACCACCCAATTCAAGTCGGTTCGGCATTCTTTGGTCTGGAAAGATATAGTACAGTACCATACAGGGAGTGTACCTAGTAGGCACCAACAAAACAAAAGTGAGGTTCATACCTTGTGACAGTATCATACAATATACAGCATGATATGGCTGTATGCGCTGCTATCTAAATAAATGCCCAAGAGCATAAAATTTATGTATTTAACTGTTGCAAAATGGATCGTCACTTTCATCAACGATATTACATGAGAGTCTAATATTGAGTAAATTATATATCATAATGATAAGGAATTACTGAGAAGTCCACAAGCAATCCAAGAAGCAATGACAAGCATAAAGGTGGTTTTTCCTGAGTACTCTATTATCTAGCAGCAACCTTCAGATTCCATGACAACCATGCCTCAATCTCTTAGTTTGGAATTTGAACATGCAAGATCAAAGCGTGCCAAGCAATATAAGAATCACATGTAGGATCCAATGATCATGCCTGAATATGTATCTGCAGACATACATGAGACATCTTCTACCGATGTTTCTTTCTGGTATCAGCACATAGAGGCAAATGAACTAAGTCACTAACAAATATTACTAACATGTTTTATTTCCATGCTTCACTCCTATTATAGCTTATCCCATGTTTTTCAAGAAATGAGCATAATTATCTTCATATTCATTTATTTGTCTTTTGCTTTTTCTCCGAAGTTGAAATCGCAGATATGGATGAATACTTCTCGAACAAACCATTGGCATTTACAAGAAGTGAATAAATTTTACTGCAAAATTATGTGAAGCAATAGGAAGAAAAGTTAGGAGAAAAAAAAAAAGCATCTTCTGAGAAGGGAGCTGCAAAACTATTTAGAAGAGGGAAAAAAAACACATACTGTTTCATTCTGACTCTGAAAAGCTGCATTTTGAGGTCTCCACTGAACTCCACTAACTGACGGTGAAAAGGCTCTTCCACCGATAAGTGCTGCCTCACTAACACTATTAGAATCATTTGAATTAGTTCCATCATTAGTTTTTGAAGCCTGATGCAATAGGATTCTGTTGCTTAGAGGAGAAGCTAAAGGCTGCAAGAGGTTGCCACTTCCAATTCTCTCTTCACCATTTAACATGTTTCTCTTAGCTAAATCAGAGACTGCAGGGACTGAACCTAGTGCTCCACTTCCTGAAACACCACTAGCAGAGCCTAAACTCAGAGGAGCACTAATGGATGCTTGACTGGATATCCCTCGGCTAATACCTCTTCCACTTCCAATTTCATGGATGGCTGGAGATGATCTATGGCCAGTGAAGCTCATGTTATCATCCTCCTTCACTGAACTTGATGAATTAGCAATAGATGCAGACATGGCTGCAGATGAGTTATCTGAAACACCTCGAACACTTAGTGGACTGGACAGTATTGCTGCTGCAGTTGGCCCACTAGCCAATGGGCGTCCAGAAACGTTAGAAGTAGCAGCAGGAGTAGGACCTGCAGGAGTCCCAGAACTAACACTGGAGGAAGCTAATGACACCAAAGATTCCACAGCTCCACTTTTGGAAGGTGGTGTTCTAGGAGCCATATCAGAATTACTGTCCTGAGAAGCTGTTTCTTCACCTTGGTCCTGTGCAGTATTTTGTGAGGCAGTTGATGACAAAGGAGCCTGGTAAAAAAATACCAAATAAAATCTTACAATATCAAAGAAGCGATTTAGTCATCAAACTAGATAGCATATAAACAGATAAAAATAACCCATCAAGCTCCACAGAGTGCTTCAGATATCAGACGGTGAGCCAATTAGTTATAGGACGATTTTTCAGCATCTTAGTAACAAACAAAAGGTGACAGGAAAGGCATGAATAAGGTTAAAACACTAGAAATCATTTTCACATGAGCAAAAAAGACTACCAGTAAAGCCAGAAAGATGCTTTAAAAATATTAAGATTCAAACAATCACAATACAAATAGATTCAACAACTTCAAGCTCTCATCAACAGTTCCTGATATTAGTAGAGTCTTAGTCAACAAATGAAATTTAAAGGTACCTGAGTAGAGGGACTTGCAACAGAATTCTTCAAGCCTAAAACCGCATTAGCAGCAGAAACAGAACCAACACCCTGCCAAAATAAGAGAGAAAAATACAGATAGGTGAGTAAGGGAAAACTGGAAGCACCTGCACAAGGGGTGTGATAAGACAATCCTTAGTCCAGAAGAGAACTGAAATAGAAATACACAGGTGAAATAACAAATGTGATTTATAACACAGAATATACACATGGAAGACATGAAAACTAATCAGGACTAGAATAACATTTAGTGGCATATTTAACATCTACCATTTTCCACATCAATTAAAATTATGTTTCATTTGTCAAGCATTAAAAGATCTAAAATTGCAAGATTGACAAAAAAACACACTGAAACATTTACAGATAAACACCTATTATTTTGGGATGACCCCAGAGAAACAACGGCACTATACAGTAAGTTTTTTATGCTTAAAATAAATGCAGTCCACAATTGTGGCCTGCAAATCAGTAGAAGAAATGCTGACAAAAAATTCAGAATTTTGCAGAATCATAGCAATGAAGCAGCTAACAGACACAAAGTTTAATTTCAAAAACTTAAAATAAGAGTGGAGGTATAACAAATACATGATAAATTCTTGATCACGTGGTTCTGATAATGATGCATGCAGATTTTAGGCTCAAAATCTCTTGATCTGACTTACCTTCTTTTTTTTTTTGTAGTTTATAGTCTTTGATTTCCATTTTAGTGGATTTTTAATGGCTGATGGAGATCACCTATATCTATCTCAATTTTGGAGGGTTGACATCATTATATAATGTCGAGGAGTGCCACGTCAGCATCAAAGTAAAGATTGGGGCTCTTTATGGAGCTGGTCCATGAATAAAAAAGATAAGGACTAAGAGAAGTAAGGTATGGACTGATGCTCCGCTCCTCCAAGAATCCATACATGCCTCCATAGATTCTAAAGTGGCTGGCTTTACACAGGGGCATCTTAGGGTATTTTTTCCCACTTTGTTTTAAGAAAGAATATCCTTTCTTCTTCCTTTCTGATCAAGGGTTTTCAATTTTCTCTCCTCTTTCCTTCTCATCGCCCAGCACACGTGATTATTTCACCATTATCATTTTCTCTATTTCTTCTCTTGTTAATTTGGAGTATTTTTCATTGCAATACACTCAAAAGACAATTTCATACTAAATTTAAAATAATAACAGCCTTCTTAATCCCTAATTCCAAAATTCAATCAATAAAGAGTATGATAAAAGCACATTTAAACATTCAATATGGTACTCCGACCTTCTAAAAAGTTAAAAATAGATATGTAGCAAATCAATTTCTCAACAAATCATTCTTTATTAAATCCCTGCAACAGATGATCCACAAATTTCAGCATAGATATGATACTGATCATAGATAACAACATGATAACAGCGTAAACAAAATATATAAGAAGAAACTTTATAAGAATTTTTTGTAAATCATTCTGGCAGTCATCACAAAATTCAGAAGAGTGCCGAGCACAGTTGCATGAGGATGTAAAAGTTTGGTCTTGTGAAGAGCTAAAAGATTAGGCTTCCAGATTTTTCTTCTTTTGGTCCCTTGCCAAGTCCAAATTTAAACTTCAAATCAAATCATTCACACAGACAAAAAAAGTTCCTAATAATCAGGCTTAAAAGTCATGTGGGAACATACAAGATGGGAACTGGTTGGTTACACATAATTGGACTGCCTGCAAGTCAATTTATTTCAACTGTTACCTTTCTGATGCATGGTTTCCTGTGAGTGTAAGACCACATGTAACTCCAACCATAGAAAGAAAACCCAACACTGCAACCTAACCTATCAGAATACAATAGGTTGACTTCAAGCAGCTAAAGGCAGGTAGGGGTATCTAAAGGCAGTTAAATGGAAATTAGTTGAACTGGAGTAGCTGTTGTTCAACTCCAGACATGCACATTCAGATATTATCATATTAACATGCTTATAATCCACAAACGTAGGTAGCCATTATGCTTTGGAAAAGTTTATCATGAATAAGGCATTATGTCTGAGGCTAAGAGTGCAGAATGTAGCAGTTACAGAAATATATTAAATGGTTTGGTGGTCCACAGAGACCCTTTGAACAAAAATTCAGGAAGGATTCATGGCTCTCGTATGTACAAATTCTCCAATCCCCTACAAGAATCATTCAAAATTTAGCCAGTTCTCATACAAATCAAAGTGTAGAGAAAGACTCAGTGAATACACATTCTTTGACATAGCTGAACTTCTAAACTGCCAAAATATGTGCATGTTCTACATGGCCAAGTTTTTTAATTTCAAAGGTTATATTCAAAACAAAAATCTATATAGTAATGAAAAGATACAAATTAACCAGAAGTTGCAGAGGCTGGCAACAAAGCACCAAATATAGCAAATAATAGGTACAAGATGCAATGATCACCAATACATCAAAGTGGAAAGAAAGTATGATAACAAGCTGATGAAGACTATATTCTTGGCACAACAATGACATCTCGAAGACAACTAAAGCCAAATTAAACTCCTAAAACTGTTCCTTGGTGATGGAAATCAACATCTCAGACCGGTCACACCACAAATCTTATGCATATAAGACCACTCAAATTCTATCTGTCTAATTTTCAGAGCAAGAAATATTTAAAAACAAGAAAGCAGCAAAATACAAATCAGTACGTAGACATCACCTTAACAAGACTGGAAGGACCAAGTGAAACCAAATCTTCAAGTGCTTCAACCTTATCTAAAGGTAGAGCACTGTAGAGCTCATCAACATCACTAAATTCATCAAAATCCTCCTTTATAGGCCGTTGATAATTCACAAAGCCAAAACCCATAAAGTCAATTCCACAAGAATTAAGTAATGAACTGCATATGCATGTGAGTTTATTCTTCAGCTGATTTGACATAGACACACCTGATTGCGTTCAACATAATCTTCTAAAAAGTCTTTAACATCATTGACCTGATCAGGACTCAACTCATCATTATCCAACAGTCTCAAGATCAACTCTAACTTCATTATATGAGCCCTATGCCTTGCAATAGATGTCTCCAAATGTGTCTGAAATAAATATAATAAAATGCCAAATGATGTATGAAAAACAAATTGAGGTAAGAAAGAAAACAAATCAAGACTAGATAACAAAGTCGTATTACGGTGAATCAGATGAGAAACTTCTTTCTGATCATACCAGTCGAGGTGGCCTTGTCTTTCCTTTCTTTACAGAAAGCCCTTCAACCTCAGCTTCAAAGTTATCGATCTGACTTTCCAAATCCCCAACCTACAGGAAAGATTCAGAATGATTTTGAAAAATTTTCTCCAACTCCATTAGAACCATATAAAAAGGATAAACAAAAGGAAATGTAAAATCTCTAGCCAAGTAGGAAAGAAAAAAGATTGGCAAAAAGTACATTAAACAGAGCAAGCTGGCCCCTCATGTTTCATCAGAAACAACTAATAAAGCCAATCTGATCCTTAAATTGATTTCTTAATTTGGAGGATGAACCAATGCACAAGCAAGTTCAAATGAAAACCAGCAGGTAATCTGTACCTTCATGACCAGTTTTTGTTTTCTGAGAAATTACTTCTATGCACAAGTCAGTCTTCTAACCAATCTTAGAGCTTTTCAGTTTTTATAAAAAACTGCAAAATTAGAATAAATTAAAATTTT
This sequence comes from Elaeis guineensis, assembly GCF_000442705.2. Classification (NCBI taxonomy): domain Eukaryota; kingdom Viridiplantae; phylum Streptophyta; class Magnoliopsida; order Arecales; family Arecaceae; genus Elaeis; species Elaeis guineensis. The sequence continues at coordinate 117,237,074 of NC_025993.2, forward strand.
TAATTTAATTCGGACTCTTTTATCTCCAAATAGCAAATTTGGATTACATCTAGTTATTTAATAACTTAAGTATCAGTTAGCATTTAAAGTCAATCGTCTTCAAATGGGAAATGAATTGTCAAGCAATCTCCTATCCTCCACAAAACCATCAAGGCGCTCCTCCACAAAACCATCAAGGCACAAAGCAATGCCTAATTGATAGGATTAGTTTAGTTCCAATTGAAGTTGTTGATTCATCAACCATGACATTGATTGATCCTATGATTCCAAATTGACAGATTCATTGTGCAATTCTTCATTCAAAAATGAAATTATACTTAAGTAATTTTGGAATAAAACCAAAGAACTGGATTTGGAAAGAACTTCAATTTTAATCATTTCTTTTCTTTTTCGATAAATAAAATTTAATACATTAATTTTGATCATTTCTTTTCTTTCTCAATAAAAAGGATCTAATCCCATTTGGGGGTGAACAACCTATATTACCTTTTACTTTTTTTAACTCCTTGGATTCAATACACTAATAGGTGGTTAATTGCCTATAATCTCTCGAATGAGAAGAAAAAAGTGGCCTACAATATACCGAAACAATCTATCAAAAAAAATAAAACATTTGCATTCAATTTTATTCTTTTTGGGGCTCCAACTTGATTCAAAGATGAACAAGTTTCATTATCCTTTTAGGTTCTATATTCAGTCTTTCCATATCATGGCATTCCCATACTAGTAATTCGGTCCAAAAAGAACCATTATTTTGCATCTAATGCAACCATTGTTGCATCACAAATATTGACTGTTCCAACTATGTTCTTTTTCTTTCATTCAATATTTTCTATTCTTGTATTTTTCATCTATTATAGTATATTTATTGAACAACCAACCAATTATGTGAAATGAAATGAAAGCATTGAAGAAAAAAAATAACCAAAAAAGGATTTATAGATTTTGCATATAACTGAAATGTATGAATATGATAATATCTTTCATGAATTATTAGAACCCGTTGATTCACACCTTTCCAAGATCTCTTGTTTCTATTATCAAGCCAATATTGGAGACACCTTACAAGGAATTTGAGGAATTTTCTATTGATCTACTGAATAACATATAGATATGCATAGATAAGGAATGTAAGAAACAGAAAAAAAGAATCATGTGATATTTCAGTACTAATCATGATCGCACTACTGTGCCAAAGGATAGCCATATTGATTCTATGTACTCGAAATACACCTTTGTCACAAAATTGACACTCTCACAAAGATGAAATATCAATAGTTTTCCATTTACTAATCCCATCATTCATGGAATCAATTCCCTTTTGGTATTGAATATACAACAATTTGTGGGCTCAGCATGTCTAAAAGCATGGGAGAACACTCTTTTGCTGATACCATTACCAGTATTTGATATTCAGTCATTCATAGCATTACCACACCTTCCCTATTCATTGCAGTTTGGTTATTCGTCAGGACCACTTTAGTTTACAATGTGTTTGCAAGTTCTTAGCCAAATGAGTATGAGCCAAAAAGGAATTCCATTGGTAACTGGTCATGTTGATTCTTTGGAACAATCGATGAATTTAGTGGATCCTTTTAGGAAGCCCCCCAATGACCATAGATTGAACTTATCTTTTAGTGAAAATTCTTCACTATAACAATTTTCAAAGATCTCAAGTTGTGGCAAGTTGTTGCTACTGCCCAGTCCTTTTACTTAAATTACCCACCATCTGTTAAGGACCTAAGGAGGGGAGCATACTAAATTACTGATCACAATTAAGGTTTGATAATGAGACAACAAAACTTCATTATAGCATGTGTCAATCACCAAGTTGGGCTCATCTCATCTGGATGGGCTATGGTGGGTGAGTTAACTGGGAGAATGAACAAACATATTAACCCATCTGCATATGGTACTGTATTTCTCTAGATAAACACAGCTTTTGCATATTTTAATCGCCAATGCATCTGCTTCAAAGCTAATATCTAGTTGCATGCTTTTTAACCTTCTGAAATTTTAAACACGACAAGTTAGCTGCACGATTTGCTTATCAAAGACATACATCCAAAAGGGTATCATAACCTATGTCACAACCCAGGCAACACATGGACTTCAACTTTTCCTTCTTATTTCTGCCCGCTGGAGGCATTTATATATTACCACTTGTTCCCCTGGCACGATGCACCACTTTGAGTATAGAATTGATCAACTGGGGGCCTGGTGAAGTAAAATTTGATCAATTTAGGGCTGATTGAAGAAAGAAACGAGGGTTAGTAGGATGAAATCCACCAAAATCAATGAGCTTTTAATTTAGTCACAAATTAGCTTAGGTCACGAAGTGAAGGAGAGGATACTATCATGCTAGGAGGCGTCTACAGACAGCACAAACATTGAGAGGGTGGTTAGGCATGGTGGTGAGGGAAGGTTATGGCAGAGAAGCAACAAGCAATAGGTCCCTACTCTTGAGGCATGGTGATGGATTGGGTTAGAGATGTGGCCATTCAAGATCCACCTCTATATAGAAAAAGAAATTCTACATATATAGAGAGGTTTTTGTCCAACATGTCACAGCATCCTACCAGTTGGTCACAAAGACAGTTATAGCACATTGTAGTTGGTTATAAAAACAGTTATAACACGTTGCAAGAAATGAAATTGTTACTCATTATATAAAATATTCTGAGACAACTAAGAACCAGCTGCTTGGTGCAACTGTATCAATACCCCTCTGCGACCGATGAAGGTTCAAAACTCAGCGTGCAGGCTTCTCTCTCCGAAGGAGACTCAAAACTATTAGATTTCAAGATTGAACAAAGTCATTCACAAAAAATAAGATGAAAGATAAAACTCCTAAAACTGGTGTATTTGAATAAATGGCTGTTATCATCAGAACCTTGGCATAAGTTTATCTTTCTTGAAAATATTGATGAACATGACATTAAAGTAGCTGAGCTGAGCTTATCAAACTATCAAATATATGAGAAAATCTTGCACAAGTAAACAGAGCAATAAAAGATGAGTTAAAATGTTCGCATACCACATTGTTGAGCCAGTCCCTTGTCTCTGCCTTAGCCTTTTCTTTTGGATCCTACACAAAAAAAGGGTTTGTGAAAACGGAGAAAAATTAAGTGTTAACAGTATCTTCGAGAAATATTCAAGGCAATAAATCATATTTACAGTAGCAACGAGCAAGGATTGATTGTCTCCAGATCTTCAATATTGTCTATAACTTAATATAGCAAAGATATAATCTCCAAATTACTCTTGTTTGTAAGATAAACGATTAGGTCAGCTTACTTGGAAATAAGCACAAAAATATAGGACTTTTTCTCAGAGTGCCAGTTAACCTTGTTCATTTTTTAACCAAATGAGTGAGAAGGAAAGACATCAAAAATAACTCCCAATTTTTTCTTTATTTAAATCTGAATGCCTGGGGAGGGAAAACATAACCTAAAAGGTACTATTTATGCCGCCTTTTTAAAATCCCATCCATATGGTTGTGTAACAGCTTATTATGTTGTAGCAATATACAGTTTGTCAATGGACCAACTATGGCTAAGCATTGATTTGCATGGTTTGGGCACATAGTCAAAATGGTGAGGCAGGGACCAAAACTCAAAACACTCTTTAAAGTTGATCTTTAGATTTTTCTTTTACTTCTTTACTAGGATTACCTCACCTTGACTATTAAAATCCTGCAAATGCTCATCATCTCCAAAGCATAGAGCTAGAGCAGAAAAGAAATTTAGAGGGAAGAGTGAATTAGGCTATGTTTGGCACCATTGTCATTTTTTTCATTTTCATTTCTTGTTTTAATATCTAACTGTCTTGGCTTTGTTTTCAAAATTTCAAAAACAAGTATATGTTCAGTAGTTAAAAATGGTTTTGTTTTTAAAATTGAAAAATATAAAACTTGTTCAATGGTGCCAGTACCAATGATGATGATGGTGGTAACTGGGGTTGATGAGTGGTGGTGGATGGCTGTGTGTGTGTATGTGTGATGGTACTGATTGCAATAGGTAGTGGCCATGGTGGTGGTAGCAGCAGAGTGTTGGCAATGGTGATGAACATGACCATAGTCCTGAATCTCTTGATGGTGGTGGTGGCAGTGGAAAAGTATGAAACCTCGGTAGTGGCAACAGTGATTGCAAGAAGATGGTTGAATTACATCAGTGCACATGATTCCCAACCATCAATATTTCATATGTAAATTTTGTCCAGCAAGATCCCCTTTATCTAGGGATCATAATTTGTAGAGTCAAATTACAAGTCCAAACACAAAAGAAAATCTCAAATGAATGGTGCCTTTTGATGGGTCCACCTTCATTAAGGAGCGCATAGTCCATCTTTTGGCACTGTTACCAATACATGAAAATGAGTATCGTTCGAAAATTAGACATCTTGACATAAAAACAAAAAAATCAAGATTGTGGAAACCATTCTTTTGAGTCATTCTATTTAAAGAACTTGTAAATCACATCTCATTAAAGAACATCTTGATTAGGGAGTTTGGATTATAATGCATGAAAAATTATTGGACCATGTCAAGGTATTAAATAACACATTATCCCAATATGATGGACCCTCACCAAAACCATTATTAACTTTCACAATAGTTATCATAGTCATTACTTGCCCCCAAAAGTAGAATTGCAATTTTTTATATTAAAATCATCACTGTCACAACAGCTGTTATGATTAAGGCTGGTTGTACGATACCGAGATCCATACCTGTTGCCCAACAGTACAGTATGGTACAGTATCATGCCATAATGTTCCAGGCCGTATTGGCAAAAAAGCCAGAGCCAGAGAGGGAGAAGGAGAGAAGAAAAAAGAGAGAGGAGGGAGCAAAGAAGGGAGAGAGAGGGAGGTGGAGAGAGAGGGCTCATAACAGGGAGGCGCGGAAACTGTTATGACAGCCTTTATGATGGTCATAACACCATTATTTGGAACATTGGATGATGCAAATAGAGATTGAGGTTAAGGATCTTCAGTCCTTTAACATAGAGGCTTAGGGTCCTCAACTTTAGCACCTCGAAAAAACCTTCAATCTTCAAGGTGGAGGATCTTGTGTCAAAATCTCTGACATTTGATGTTTGATTCCTTATTGTTGTTGGTTGTCCCATTCTCCATGCTCCCTACCTTTATAATCGAAAGGATGATGGCTATTTCCATAAAGGCAGCCACTCGTAGTTCTCATAGACTATCAAAGTGGGGGTCATTGGTAGTTTCCATGGGCTATCAAGATAACTTGGAAATTGTTATCAGAGGTTACCGTAAACGTAATAATGTCTTATAAAAGCAGTACTGCAGTAGTTATTAAAGATTGTCATAAGCTGCCTAATGATAACTTGTCAAAGGAGGTAGTTATGATGAGGTAGTTTCAAGGACGCAAACATCCCTAATGCACGCAGAAACTTGACATTATGAACAAATTTGTTGTAGCAAGGTCATCTGTCAAAAACAAAGAAGCCACCAAAGTAGTCAAAGACAAAGACTAAGAGTTTATAATAAAAAATGACTATCATCGATGAAGCCGTTGATTGCAAGAATTTCCCCAAAAACTTGGTTCAAGAAGATCTCAAAGATATTAGTTGCAAATGAAAATCTCAAAATTACCAACCTTGGCTAAGGTCGTCAAAGATGTTAATCATGGACAAAGTCATTCAAAAATCAATCATGTCAAAAGCATCACGAATCAAAGATTATAACCATACCGAAGTCGTCGGAGTGGATGTTGAATCCAAAATATCAATTCTAGATGTGATCATTGATGGTGCTGATTATAGATGAAGTCGTCAAAAACTTCAGAGAGCGTCTAAAACTTTGATTATGGCTGGGATGGTTGTTAACCTTTCTTGATCTAAGTGATAGGTCATGACTTGGCCCTAGAATCCTGATCTTCTTGCTTAGTACTTCCTCTGCACCAACCTTCCTTCTCTTCCTCCCCTTTGTCCTGGCCTGATCTTATACACTCTTCAACCCTTAAGGCTATCAACACCTTATTTTTTGTTTCTCAGCATAATTCGTCTTCGTTTTGGCACCTTTCCCTCTTTACTGCTCCTTTATTCACCTTCCCTCACCGACATGTCAACCCAAGTAGTATCACCTCTTTCCCCAGCAATCTTCGCTCAAGCAAAGAAGATAGTATGCTCGCTTAGGCTGATGTTGCCAAAGTGGAGAAGGAAAAAATGAGATATTTGCAGATTTTATTTTTCCCATTTAACATCCCCTTTCCATGCAAAATTTCACCCTACCGGCTTTCAAGAACAAATTTCCACATTGTTTAAGATTCCGATGGAAAGCCAAATTTTCATAAAATGCCATGAAAATCAAAAGTATCCAAATATGCCCTAAAACTGAAGTGATTCAACCCAAGGGAGGAGGTTTTGAAGATATGGTCTCAATCTCTGTTTCAACCAAACCAAATGAGTTTTGATCTCCATAATTTTGGCGGTTTAAGTAGTTTTCAGTCTGAGTATCAAAGTTTCTACATGAAGGAAAAAAAGTATATGTAAATAAAAAACTTATAACAAATAAAGAAAAACAAAACAAGGCATTTGTTTGGTAATTTTGATAATTATGGTAAATTTCAGCCAAAACTAATTGGCTTTGATCCAGCTTTGGTCAAGACTGACTAATTTCAGTCTAGCTTTATCCAGTTTCAGTGTTTCCAATTGGTCTCAAACCAACAAAAATTGATTAGGGGCGCTACAATCAGTCATTGTTATGTTCAAGTATATTTGGTAGCCATTTTTTTCCGTTTCCATAACAACATTTGAATCAATATTTTCAATTCTATTTTCTAATGACTATTGGGTTAAAAGAAGAGGCTTCAACTCAAAGTTAGGATTCTTTGGATATGTTATCTACTTGTTCAACTAATATTTAGATCATCCAACACTTGCCAATAATGCAGTAGGTACCATCAGTAAGTATATATAAATGAATAAAAATTCTCCGAGGTCTCAGAAAGATTTAGTTAAGAAGTTACTAATCCAATACATTAATAACTGTCATTTAATTAAAAATGTCTAAGAATAAAATGGAAATATGTGAGAAAACCATGATTAATACATATATCTAGACTTATTACAAAAATAGGTCACAATAGACACTTTCAATTAAATAATTTAACAAAAAATCATCTAAATATGTTATTTTGCCTGCTCATGATGTTTAAGAAGCATTTTCTAAAGACAGATCATAAATATTGTGCACCTTTTAAGAATTTTGGAACTTGGAAGCAATCAGGAGTTTGGTTCCAAGATATTCGAGAGATGGCTGACTTTTCCTAGATTTAAAAAGATTTTTGGATTTTTGAGAGATTTGTTTTAAAAAGGATGAAAAGAAAAGAGTCCACCTCCTGCTCACACATATAGAGGGTTTGGATTCGCAGGATCTAAGCTCAAATATCATAAACAGTTAGATGAGCTATATCTAATTGTGGTCCTGTTTTCAAATTTTATAGATTATGTTATTAGCTTTTGGTACAATTATATCCAGCCTTCTATTTGTATATTTTACTCTTACAGATAACTATATGGTTATACACTAGATGATTAAACTTTTGATGAGCAATTGAATAATGTATACTTTAAAGTTTAAACTGATGCCTAAAATTATTTTTTAACACTTCTGTTGGTTTTTAAAATAATCTTGAAATGCTTCGCCATTTTAGACTTTCAATCCGAAAATGCCAAAACCTATGACCAATGATTTCAAACAATAAAAGAACTCTAATATTTTGTGACAGGCTTTTTCTACCATGCTTTACTTTTTGGTAATTTTCCATGGTTTCTTTTAGATTTTTATGTTTTCCCTCTTAAAATTCCAAACTTGAACCAAAATTACCAGAATTGTCTAACCAAAACTAAAACTGAAAACAAGTTTTTGAACTTCTTTTATCTATATTTTGTTTTGTTTTGTTTCTAATAATCCCAAGCATATGCTGCAATTATAATTTGCAATTAGCTAATGATGAGAATCAGGAATTCTGCACTTATTTTAGGCAAAGACGTCTTAATTTAGGAATTGTGAGATTTTGAATAATTGAGAGATTTTATCTTGTTACCATCTAATTTGAAAGATTTTATCTCATTTCCACATTAAGAGAAAATCTTGTTTTCATCTTAGAGACATTTTATCTTGTTTCCATCTTATTTGAGAGTCTATTTAACGACTCCTATTATATTGAAGGACACAGCTTGACATGACAAATCGAAACCCTAAAGCGGACTGTTTTTTTTTTCTTTCTCTTGATTTCTTTGTTTTCCTTTGGCTATTTTTCTTTCTCTTGATTTGTTTGTTTTCCCTTCATTTTATTTCCCTTTCCTGTTTGCTATCTTGAGTTTCTTGGTGCCGCATCAATTGGATATGATTTATGCATCATAATCATCCATATCTATTACATATACTAAAATCTCTCACATCTACAGATCCTTGTAGGACCTTTCAGTTGTTTTTGGAGATAAAAAATTTAGGAAATTCTAATTCAAAAATATTTGGATGCCACCTAGAATCTTACTTTCCCTCAGATCTGCACTTTGGAACCCTCCTAACCCTAACCTGATAGCAAGATGTCATGCTGATAGCATGAAGGAAGATTTGTTCAGTCCCATAACACACTTCAAGCTCTCATGAGTATCCAACCAAATTCCCACCATCTCCTCTTCCACGTGCATCACATAAGCATGTTGTCATTAGAAATATTTCTGCAAAGCAATAAATATAACATCTATTTCTTTGATGATGATCTTTATCCCAAAAAAAAATCCAAAAATAGACCTCTAAGAAACGAAAACCAAACCTGTTGCACTAGCAATATTAGAGATTACATAGTTGATAGTAGCAAAATTAGCATAACGAATCATTTTGTTATTGAATAAGAACTAAAGTGACCTTTATTCATGAGACAAAGCATGGAAGTAAAATATAAAGTGCCACTTACAGTTTTCGGTTGTTGGCCTAACCCCTCTTTGGAGAAGGCTTTTGTTTTGGTTTCCTTTTCGCAGACCTTAAATCTTTCCATTTCACGCTCAATAAGCTTGCGAGCATCCATGAGAGCCTGCTCATAAGAGGCACTAACCTATGTCAACATATATCACAAAATCATTTGTCAACCCCAGAGTCATGAGTGCTCCGTTTATAGGATTGTTATTTAATCTGCATTAACTAATGCATTATAAATAAGTGAAGTTAAATGCAGTTGTACTTAAAACATTTGAGTTCAAAGGCATGACTGTAGAAGCAAAATCATTCCAATGAAACAGAGATGATGCACATTTCTGAACATAAACAAAAGATATCAACTTTACAACCCCCCCCCAACCCTCCAAAAAAAAAAAAAATCTATCTTGGACAATTTCACAGTGAGATATGAATTATTACAATCTTTAAGAACAAAACTTCAAATGCACATATTTCAGTTGAAAGTATGCACTTTCCTCTTTAATTGAACTTTCCTAATTTTAGAATAAGCAAACTAGTAAGAGGCAAAAGCACATGGATTCAACAGTTAAGAGTTCAAAAGAAATCCAATAGCCAGAAAGAAAGTAAGAACTTTGTTGTCAAATAGCATGACTGAGTGATTGTTCAATTTCAGAATTAGCAGTTTTACCAATTAGAAACTTGATATTAGCCTTCTAAACAATGCTTCTTTGAAAGTGAAAACTAAGCAACTTTGATGCATCTAATAATGAATGAAATCGAACATGTATAGCTCTAGAGTAGCATTATATACAATTTTTCTCAACAAAAGCTAATGTCTACTAACATTTGGCAAAAAAAAAATCACTTTTTTATAGAGTTCTAAGATTCAGAGTTTTGCACCTAAGTATACAATTAGATATAACAGCCATCACTTAGTGATTTAGACCTCCTCTTCTCGTCTCCCCTTAATTCTCATAATTACACTACCATGTTTATCATGAGTTGTAGACTAGAAAGCCTCCCAGATAAATCATAAGTGAGAGAAGTATCATCCAAATCAAGATTTTATGTCCCGATGGGACAAGGGGCATCCCGACCATCCCATCCCATTTCTATGAAAAAATGAGATTGGGATGGGGTTGGGACTCCGAAACCCATCCATGGCAGGAAAAAAAGAAGAAAGAGGAAAAAAGAAAATGAAAGAAAGATGAAGAAAACGAAAAGTGAAAGAAAAGAAAAAGAAGAAAAATGAAAGAAAGAAAGGAAAAGAAAAGAAAAGAAAAGAAAAAGAAAGAAAGGAAAGAGGAAGAAGAAAAGGAAAAAAGAAAGAAAAGGATAAGAGAAGAAAGAAAGGGATAAGGAAAGAAAGGAAGGCAGAAAAAAGAAAGAAAAAAAGAAAAGAAAGACAAAAAGAAACAAAGAAGGGGAGAGAGACAGAGGATATTTACCGGCTTGCATGACCGAAATCGCTATTGGGACAGGACAAGACAATGGGACATCCCATTCCATGAAGAAATTGGGACATCTCCATCTCATAAGATTTAAAACCTTGATCCAAATATCTTAAAATGAAATTATCTATGCCAAAGCTTTGAAACCCACTAATTCAATCATCATAAACATATTTCAACCCCTAAGCGGCTTGATTGGAGCAACGGCAAAGGCACTATTAGAAACATAAGATATTTAGGTCCTGTTTGAATATTCCTACGAGATTGGTATGAAAATTCTGCAGGAACTAAGCTTGGCCCATCTAGCCAACAAATGCCATATCGATCGATATCAGTGCATACAGACTATACCGTGCCATAGGTACCGAAACGGTATGTAATACAAGGGGTGTACCAAGGTTGGTTTGTCCAACTAGTCTCCATATTGGGGGCACCAACATAGTAATAAACTCGGTACTGATACAAGGCCCCTTACCAAGATGGCATACCTTGCATCCAAGACATATCTTCTAAACTATATGCACAGATTATGTCCAATATTTGTAAAAAATATGAGGCTTGGTCCAACCCATGTCAACTGGACCTCTTCTAGTCCATTCTTGTAGGATGAAAAAAAGATATAGTGAGGTCTTTTTTTTCTCCCTATGGGTTCGAGCCAATCCACTCTGAAAAAAATTCCATTGAATATTATGAATATGGGCCTAGCCTAGCTTGTGTGCTCTTGTGAATCCTATTGGATTGCGTAGGACTACCCAAAGATACCCTTAGTATGTCAAGTATACATTACTAGCAGTATTTTTCTTAATTCAATAGTAAGAAAAAGCAACAATAAGCCTTTGAAAATCATAATTTTAAAGAAAAGAACATCAAAATCTATGATGAAAAACATTAAGGGTCCGTTCTTTTGTGGATAAATATCATAAAAAAATTGATCAACTTTCGCATTGACCAACTTACTCGTGTTCTCACACTTTTCAAGATGGGTAAGTTACTTTCCATGGATAGCATTTACTCATGAAATAGGAGAAAAATCTTACCCACCTAGGAGGTGGCTAAATCATTTTCTCATCAATCAGTAAAGTAGATATTTAATATTATTCCTAAAATACCCCATCCTCATTTTCAATGCCTCCATCATTCCATGCCTCATCCACTCTCTCCAAACCTAAAAAGTATAAACGGTATTATAAGAAATATGGATAAATTTTAGCAACTTATCCAGAAAAACAGTAATGCAAAAGAACATGGGTAATATATTTCAAAGCCACTTTCCCATGCGTAAAAGAACATGCGTTAAGTATTTTCCTGTCTAAATGTTATCTGAGAAATATTTACTTAGAAAAATATAGATTACCAGATAAATTTTTTATCCAGAAAAGAACAGGCCCTGAAGTGCAATTGATGAAATAAGAACTTCAGAGATTATGTTGTAATCACACACACACCTTGTAAAGTATAAATTGAAGATTTTTTTTTTTTTAATGAGAAAGCAATAAGACATTACCTTCAAATTCCATAATGTAGATCCAATTGAACATGTTAATCGAAATTTTAGCCCTCTGATTGAAGTTACAATCAAAGATTACAAGCAAAAAGTCTTAAAAACAAGCAAAAAGTCTTAAAAATTTTGGTGAACATTTTGAAGGGCAAGGGAAAATCTATAGATAGAATAGTAACGATATCATGCATTTTCTTCTTTTTGAAGCTTCTATTGAAGTACACAAAAGTTTTATAGAGCTAACTAAACCTTTCCCCTAATAATATCTCAAATAGAAATTGAGATCTTCTAACAAAGTTACAAACATTTGGATGAAGTTTGAGCTGGGATTTAGATGCTAATCACAATTTTAGAAAGCCAGCTAGGCACCCGCCTAGGCAGTCACTTTAGGTGGATTGGGCCCTTGAATGCCCTGACTAGACATGAGCAGCACATAGAGGCAGCCTAACTTTGGGCACATGCCTAAGCGAATGGACTAGAGTTGGGTTGGGTTTGTAGTAGGTTGATACCTATTAATTTGACACATGTCGACTCCTCACTTAACCCGCTACCCTTCTCACTCTCGATCTAATCCCTAAGCCTAGCAGAGCGAGGAGGGAGAGAAGAAAAGGATTGTCACACTCTAGAGGGCAGCGATTGGCACTTGGTTGGTTGTTCAGCAGCCGACTTGACATTCACTGGTTGAGGTTCAATAAGTTTTTATCTTTTTTTTTTTTGCACCTCTCACTGATCCTTTTTCTTTTCCTTTTTAATGTTGCCTCTCATTGGTGTCGAGGCATTGGGGGACAGTCATAGACCACAACTATTGCTTCTAGTGGTGCTACTGTTGGGCTTCCACCATGCCCAATAGTAGCAGTAGCAATGAATAAAAAAGTGCACCTTAGGCACATGGTGCATATTGCCCGACGCTTAATAACAGCTAGACGAGACGATTTGCCTCAAGAGCACTTGAGGCGCCCTAGGCATGCGCCTAGTTGGTTCATGTAAGACGCTCAATAAGCACGCCCAATAGGACTTTTCAGAATTTTAGTCAAATAAGGAATATACAGCTGGTAATTAGATTAAGAGTTTGAAATTTTAATTACCTAGGGACTCTAAAGTGGGCTGCCAACTGCCTCTTCGTTTAACTAAAAAAGAAACTTTAAAACCAACAAGTCTATCTCTATTTAAATTTTAAAGTTTAAACTATTTTGACCAAGAAGAAGTCCACATCTTTTAGAATTCTCCTTCAGCCAGAAAACCAAAAAAACGGTTCATCTAATCAGTGAACGCATGTAACAGGAGTGAAGGACTCTCAGACTCTCTCCCTGCTTGCTGTCCGGTACTTCCTGAATCGATCTCTTCCTCCCTCTATCTCTCTCTCATTGCATGCCTATTCTTTTCTCTCTATTTTATCCTTTTTTTCCCATCATGCTCATGCTCATGTAATTGTTCACTTACATGCAGCAAGGCTTCTGAAAATGTTAAAAAATATCCAAGATGGAAATATGGCTATTTGGCAGATCCTAAAAACAAAAACAATGTCACCTGTAGCTTTCGCAGCAAAGAAGCTAAAGGTGGCATCTATAGGCTGAAGCAACATTTAGTTGGAGGTTTTAGAAATATCATAGCATGCCGAAAATGCCCTGAACATGTGAAAGTAGAAATTAGAGAGTTTATGCAAAAGAAAAAAGAAGAAAAGGATGATTTAAATTTGCTGCCTGATTATGATAATGTTGCTTTGGAAGATGAGGAAGATGATGAAATTGCCATGGTTGATCCTCATGGAAAGAAAATTGCAGATCTGAGAAACAAGGACCATAAAAAACCAAGACAACATGGTCCTATGGATGCCTTTTGCAATATCAGAAGAGAAGGAACAAGGAGAAACAAAGAAAAGGGAAAGCAGACCACTATCAATGATGCATATAAGAAAGAGCTTAGAGAAAAAGCATGTGCAGACCTAGCAAGATGGATGTATGAAGCTGCAATTCCCTTTGAGGCTGTGAAACTAGATAGTTTTAGAGTTGCAATTGAGTCCATTGGATGATATAGGGTGGGCATGAAACCTCCAACTGCTTATGAAGTTCAGGTTCCTCTTCTAAAAAAAGAGGTAGCTCACACTGATGAGATAATGAAGAGTCATAGAGAGGAATGGGCAAGAATCAGATGTACTATCATGTCTGATGGTTGACAAGAAAGGAGTCAGAGGACATTGATAAACTTTTTGGTCAATTGTTCAAAAGGAAGTATATTTATTGAATCTATTGATGCATCTGTCTACATGAAGACCAGAGAAAACTTATTCAAATTACTTGATAGGATGGTCCAAAAAATTGGAGTTGAGAATGTCGTACAAGTCATAACTGACAATGCAGCAAATTATGGATTGGCTAGTAAGTTTGCTTAAAGTATTTTTCTTTATAATGGTCCTATTACTATATTTATGTTAGTAGTTTGTTGATAATAAGTTTGACATTAGAACTTGTGTTATTAGGACGACTTTAGAAGGCAAAATATCCCACATTATATTGGACACCTTGTGCTGCCCATTGTGTGGATTTGATGCTAGAAGACATTGGGAAGCTTCCTTCCATTGCAAGAACTATCAAAAGGGCAATTGAATTGACTGAGTATATTTATAACCATTCTAGTGTCTTGAATATGATGAGAAAGTACACCAGCCAAAGAAACTTGCTAAGGCCAGCAAAAATTAGGTTTGCTACTTCATTCCTCACACTATCAAGCATACACAGGCAATGTGAAAATTTAAGAAAAATGTTTACATCTGAAGAATGGTCAACTAGTAAATGGGCGAAGGAGCAAGTGGGGAAAAAGGCATGTCAAGCTGTTTTATCACCTTCATTTTGGAATGGTATTCTTTACACTCTTAAGTGTCGAGTCCCCTTGTTCGTGTGCTTCATTTAGTTGATTCTAAAAAACGACCTGTTATGGACTACATATATGAGGACATGGATCGGGCTAAGGAAGCAACTGCAAAGTCATTGCACCATAAGGAAGATAAATATAGTGAGGTCTTTAAGATCATTGATACTAGGTGGAATTGCCAACTACATCAACCTTTACATACAGCGGACATTACTTGAATCCTGAGTATTATTATGATAACCGCCAACTTGAGCAAGATGAAGAGGTGAAGGATGGGCTGTATAAATGCATTGCAAGGGTGGTTCCAAATCTTGGTGATCAAGATAAGATTGGTGAAGAGCTTTCAAAGTACCAAAATGCTGAAGGCTTATTTGGTATCCCTATGGCAATTAGGCATAGAAAGACAAAGGCACTAGATAAAAATTCTTAGTCACTAATTTAGTAGTAAAGGCCTAACATTCTTATTTGACTAAGTAATTGTTAATTATTATTTGCAGCTAATTGGTGGTCTTCATATGGAGCTTCAAGTCCTAAATTACAACAGTTTGCTATAAAAATTCTTGGCCTTACATGCAGCTCATCAGGATGTGAGCGAAATTGGAGTGTTTTTGAACATGCAAGTACCTATGAGATGTTAGCTTAGTTTGGATTTTATAAGCAGACAATCAATTTTAATGCAACTTCAACCCATTTTGCAGGTTCATAGCAAAAAGAGAAACAGGCTTGCACAATCCCGCTTGAATGATTTGGTATATATTAAGTATAACAGGACTTTGATGAGGAGATTTAAGCTGCAGGATACACTTAATCCTATTTCATTGAAAGATATAGATGAAAGTAATGAGTGGTTAACTGGAAGGACTGAAGAAGAATCTACTGAGGATCAATATGTTTTTGATGGTGAAGATTTGACATGGGGAGATGTTGCTAGAGCTTCTGGAGTAGAAAAGAAAAGATTTAATCTGAGATCAAGAGGAGGCAGGGCAGGGGAGAGGGCAGCAGGCCCAAGTTCTAGCTCAAATCATGATTCATGTCAGAGAGAGGCTGAAATAGATGAGGAAGCTGATGAGGGATACAAATTTGGTGATGGGGAAGATGCTTATGGGCCACTGGACTATGATGAGGATGAGGATAAATATTGAGGCCAATGAGTCAATGACTAATTATTTTTATTAGAATCTTAGACATATTTATTAGAACTGAGTTGATATTATGGTGTTTTTTAGTTTACTTATCTTTAGTTGTTTAAGGTTCAGCTTATCTTTTGTTGTTTGAGTTGACATTATGGTGTTTGGATTGTTGTTTGAGCCTTGAAGTTCATTATTATGGTGTTTGGATTATTGTTTGAGGTTCATTAGTTTATATAATACTACTGTTTTGTGTTACAGATGCTGTTATATAATTTTATATGTTTTTTGCTTTAATTAGTGCCTAGATTCACTCAGGCGCGTGCCTAAGCCTTGCGCCTAGCGCCTAGGCACCAACAGCCCTTTGCGCTTTAGTGCGCCTAGGGCTTTTTAATACACTAAGCAGTAGTGTTTGCAGTCAAGTGACTACCAAGATATCTGCCTACCACCTACGCACTAAGTGCCCCCTGGCTGCCTGCCTCACATCTCTGTGGTTTTAAAACATATGCTAATGCAATTTTGATCTTGACCTCCTAGGAACCTTTTGCATTTCTAGGATTGAATTTCTTAGCAACTTTGATATTGTGCTTGATTCCTTCAGGAATCTTCAGGGGACAAAGAACTTCTCTCCATGGTTTTTCATGGCCTCTTCACTTTCTATTCAAACTCCCCTCAAGCTTGCAGCCATGGAGAAAGAGAAAGAAACCACACCCACTTGCTTGAAGAGATCTCAATTCTCTTGTTTTAAGCTCTTCGTTCTCGACCTTTTTCTGCTCTGCTTCAGCACCAGCTATGCTAAGGATCATCAATCCTTCTGGCGAAATGGTTATCTTCCTCTCAAATGCAATACGAGAAGCATGGGTCAGATCCTTATGTTAGCTATCCAACCCTAAGTCCAATGGCTTCTAACTCCTTCATATTCAAGTCTGCAATGAAGTAATTATTTCATTGACTTTACACTTTGATATTCGCACAACCATGACATGTCAAAGCAACACTAGAAGAAACTAGCTTAAAGAAGGACGAGCAACTTAAAATGAAAAGTAGCAAGAAGTGCAAGTATTCAACTGCAAAATGTTTTGTTTACAAATAGTTTCGTTTGCAATGTAGCATTGCAAACATTGTGAATAAATAAGTTAACCAGACCTCCATACCCTCGGACTAAAGTGAACATCATAAATTCCCAAAATACATCTATTATTTAAATGAGAACCGTCTATGATTGGATTCACCTCTTTTATAGCTGAACTCCTGTACCTTTTCTTTAAGCATGGTCATTCCTATTTTAGAGTCTTGATGCATTAGGAGGAGGGAGAGCAACTGAGAAGCTTCATTTTCTTAACACTCTATGATGTTGCAAGTTGCAACTCCTTGCATAGGAACCATAAAAGAATCATTTCTTTACACTTATCTTTATATATGAAGTAATATCATTTCTTTCTTCAAGAAACCTATCAAGCAATGAGATGGGTCCCAATTATATCAACTGCTGGACATCACAATAATGTATTTTACTCTCACATGCACCTAAAAAAAATGTAAAGTAACTAAGCAAAAATAAATAATTAAAGAAAAAAATTTAACAAAATGGTAGCTTGCAGCCACCTAACACTCATGTCCATTGCATGGCCCATGCATATAAAAGATGCATCCTTGAATGTGCACTGCATGTAACCAACACTACCACTATACATAACATGAAAAACTTGAGTCCCGAGATATGTTAATATAACCTAAGGCCGCCAAGCTCACATCCCAAAAAGCCCTCTAAAACTATCCACTACTTTACCCACCTCTAGAACTACTCCCATCTTTATTAAATACCTCCATTTTAAGAAGGAAAACAAGGAGTCTGTTTATCAGGTCACATGATAACTTACAGTGTTTTTGATCAATTAGGGAATTGCATGCAATGTTGGCTATAATCGCTTCTCCTAATTAAAGGATTTGAAAATGCCTATAAAACTAGAAAAGGAGGTTTGGGCATTAAGAATTTAGATAAATTGTTATATCCTTATTGGCTTAGTGCTGCTGGAGATATCAACTCATTACAGCATAAGAAGATTTGGTCCTAGAAGCAAAAGGAGTGGTCTAGGAGAATCCCTTATTTGGCATGAAATTTTCCACATACTGAGTCCATTATGGTGTTGCTTTTCCTTTGTTTTTTTATGATGGTCATTCTGTTATATTCTAGAAGGATGTTTAGGTTGGGGATATTCCTTTGTTCTCCCTTCTCTAACCTCTCCAATCTTGTGTCAAAATAGAGATTTCTGCTGCTTTTGTTGCTTCATCATGGAGTAGAAGGGGTGTTCAGGATGTTGGTGTGAGTAAGACCTCTAGATCATGAGAAAGACACCAAATGAAATCAACTAATGTGAATTCCATCCCTTTTGTATTTTAATGTCATGGCTAATTGATTCAACTCAAAACTGCTCTGTTCATTCATCCTACTCATTTTTGAATAGGAGTGGTTTGATTTGCCCCTTTTACTTTGTTCCATAGAAAAATGCAGCTGCTAAGAAAATTAGAATCTTCATGTGGTTGGTGCAAAAAAGCATACTGCACACTGGTTAACTTTTGGCTAAGCAGGGTTGAAACATCAAATGTGACTGGTGCAAAAATTCAATTGTTCTTGCTACAACTTCCAAGTAGAAACAATCAATAATATATTCTTGATTGCTCCTCCTTTTATCTGAGAGGCATCTGTGAGAAACTTTTGCTCTTGCTGGCAATGAAGCCTCAAGTGGTTAATCTTGCCTCTCCGTACAGACTAGAGGCCAAAAGAATAATAAAATAAAATAAAAATCCCAACTAAACTCAGATTTGCTGAGGATTAATCAGTTCTGGCTATCTGTTGGAAAATGTAGAAAGTGAGATGCCAAAATAAGCTCAACCTAGATGTGTTTTTTAAGAGCATCATGGATCCTTTTAAGGATGAGTAGTTGATTCTGTGCAACAGCAAAATTAGATTCTTTTTAAACTGCGCTAGTGTAATTTGCTCCCATTTCTTCATGGTACCATGCTTTCTCTTTGTTGCTGCCTCTCCTCATGTGCACTTTCTTATCCTTGTTTCTTTCTCCTGACCTTCCTTGCATATGTATAACACTATATCTCTTGATCTCTAAAGAAGATTACTGATCCTTAAAACATAATCAATCATCACTGATTGTGAATGACTGATTTTTTTCAATCCTTTTGACCTTGGTTCTATAGGAGGCAGACCGGAACCATCAAATTTGATTGGTTATTGATAGCCATAAGATAATCAGCTCAGAGTGATCCTTTTGTCAACGGGTGCTTGTAATTCTCCTTCTGCTTTCCATGAGTTGGGTGAGTTGTCCTCCCTTTCATGTCAACAAATCACATGCCATGTATATACATATATTCACATGCATGGAAGATAAACATTCGTCTTAAAATTTCAAAGAATGTTTATAAAGGTAGTCATGAATTTGAGGGTGGAATAGTAATGATGTCAAGCAGTTTGTCTAAAAAGTCCATCAAGATAAACTAAAGTTTATGTCATTTGATAATCCTTTATCTCAACAATATCTCAAACATATTCTAAAAAAATTAAGAATGTTTCAAAAAAAAAAAAATTGGACTATTATTGAGACAATCCTAGAAGAAACTAGCTTGACAAAGAAGTAGCAACTTAGTAGGATAGGGAAGCTAGAAGTTTCAATACTTGAATCACACTGTTTTGGTTACAAAATAGTTTCTTTGAAAAACAATATTTTAGTTACAAAATAGTTTATTTTGTGATGTATTTTGTAGAATGCTATGAATGAATAAGTTAATTAAAATTGTACACCCTCTTACCAATATTAGCATCATTAATTCCAAGAATGAATCATAAAAGTTCCAAAGAATGTTTAATAGAGGGACAGAAAATTGTGGGTAGAATAGAAATGATGCTAGGCATATTCACTAACAATCCTATTCAGTTACACAACTTTTTTACAATACAGCTTTCCCCAGATAACATCTTAATTACCACCTATTTAGATCTTGTAACACAAAGTTAGTAACCATATTCCCAAAAGGTTCCAATAGTTACAAAAATAAAAAAAATAAAATAAAACATTCATTAAAGCTTTTGCAAAATGATATCATAATTAGCATCCATGGAGATCTTCTTGAACAAAGTTACAGATGTTTGGAACTTTGGATAAAATTTGAACTTATATTGCAATTATAGTATGAGAAACTAGTTTAAGGAGGAAGAAGCAACTTAGTAAGACAATGAAGCTAGAAGAGTGCGTACTTTGGTACACAATGTTATGGCTATAAATATTTTGAAACGTACCATTCAGGACGATATGGACGAATGGTAACCTTCCAAACCTATGACTACAATAAACAACACTGATTAGAATAATAGATCCTAAAAATTTTGAAGAACGTCCTAATGGAGGCTGGAAATTTGTGGGCCAAATAATGATAACTTCAAGCATTTTTTCTTAAGATTTTATTAAGGCACATGACATTCTTCCAACATTCAATGAATATGTCCCCTAATGATATTGCAATTAGCATCCACTGATATCTTCCTCTAACAAAATGATCAATATTTGGATAGATTTGCACTTGGATTGAGATGATGCTAGAAGAAACTAGCTTTAGTAGAAGCATCTTACTAGGAGAACAAAGATAGAAGTGCAGGTACTTGGATAAACAGTGTTCGGTTCACATAGCACCTTTTGCATTATGCTGTTGCAATGTTGTGGAGGTAATGTTACCCATCTTGAGGGGTGAGTGGTCTAAATTTTTTATTTGATTATTATACTGGATTCAATATGAAATGGTGCCGGTGTTTAAATTCAGTAAAAAAGCTATCTCCTCACTCGCGGAAAAACGAATTGTCTCTGTTTACACTTACCAACCTAAATTGTCATACTTCCATAATATCAACATAGAATAATTTACCAGGAAACCTAAGTATAACCACTTCAAGCTTTGTTTTAAAAGAGAAAAAACAGTACAAATGCACAAAGAATTTAGGCCCATCACATATGGGCTCAAAACAGAACTTCGCAAAGATTTCCCAGCATTAAACCCCTACATGATGAAAACCCTAACAATGAAAATCATGCAATACATTCTAGAATGAAGATAAGAACCTAACCTTTTTGTCCTTTATCTCGCTCGACTGGATCCATGTCTTGATCTGATCTCGATACCGCTGCAGCTTCTTGATCTCCTTCTTCAAATCCGCTTCGAATTTCTCCTTCTGATTGGCGTTCTCCGTGTCATAAACCTACCAAAAAAACAAACAGATTGGGTAAAAAATTCAAAAAAAAGCATCGGAAAACACATAAAAATCAGATTTTTTTTTTGGAAGAAATACCTTGTTCCAAATGCTGTCGAAGACTTCGACGCCCTCCTGTACCTTCTTCAAGACCCGATCGATCTCCCCCTGAAGTTTCCGACTCGCTCCCATGGTGAAATCGCCTCGGAGTTGCAGAATCAGAGCATCCTAGGTCTCAAATTTAGGGATTCCCCCCCTCGTTCCCCCCTTCGTTCAAGGGTTTCGAACAGGAGAATGTGGGAGAGTGATGAAGCGAGGCAACGAAGAAAGAGGAAGCCTTCGTTCTTTCAGGGCCGATTCAAAGAGCTTTTCGAACGACAAGAGCGAGAACGAACGCAGTTCCGAAAGAGGAGTCGATTTATGGAGACAGTTTCGCCCATCTAACCACTAATCACTGACGCAGGTGAACGCATTTGATCATCGATGATCAGGACCGTCCAGTAGGGGAGGCCCACCGATATCCTCCGCTTTATATCTGCATAGCATTTGCCGTGGCAAATAAATAGGATTGGCTATAAACAGATCGACCATAAATAGGTCGGATCAAAAAATGATAAATTCAAATTCAATCTATTTATTAAATAAATCAAAAATTTAAATCTAAATCCGATCTGTTTATTAAATAGATAATCCGATCCGACCTATTTAATCCATTTATTAAATAAGTCAAATTAGATTAAACGGGTTAAACAAATTAAACGGATTAAACAGATCAAGTTAAATGGGTCAGAAATAGGTTAAACAGATTTTAAACATGTTAAACGGGTCTTAAATGGGTTAAACAGATTAAACGGATCTTAAATGAGTTAAACAGGTTAAATGGATTAAATGGTTAAATGGATCAGAAATAAGTTAAACAGGTTAAATGGATTATCTGACTCAACCCAACCTAAATATTAAACCGGTTAAATGGGTCTGATATCTAAAATCTATATCTGACCCAATTATTAAACAGATTAAATGGATCAATCCGTTTATGATCCGAACCCGTTTAACCTAAGTCCAAACCTATTTATGGCGGATCGAACATGGGTCGGATTAGCGAGTCGGGTCATAATTTGCCAGCCCTAATTTACGATGAGGAGAATAAAAAATTATATTTATATAAATTTGATTTTTTTCTCCTATATTTTCAAAGGAAGGAAGGGCGTCACAAACTGGACTTCTGCAAGTGACCCGCACTTTATGACAGAGCTTTGGTTGGTATATATATATATAATATAATTTATAATAATTAAATATTAAAAAAATATAAATTTTATAATAAAAATAAAATAATAGGTAAATTAATGAGAAATCTTCAATTAAATTTAAATTTAAAGTAGCTCCCCGTTTAAGTTTCAAATAAAAAATACTCTTCATTTGAAACATAACCAAAAGCAGCTCTCCAAATGGTATGAAATGATCGAATTACCCCTGTAGTTATAAAGTAATACTATATTATTATAAAATAATATTATACTATTATAAAATAATATTATATTATTATAAAATAGTAATGCACTATTATAAGATAATACTACACTGTTCACTATTATAAAGCAACACTACATTATTGTAAAGTAATACTGCACTATGAGAATGTAACACTACTTTATTGTAAAGAAATACTATACTAATATAATACAATAAAGTAAAATTATATTAATATAAAAGAATACTGCACTGATATAATATAATACTGTCTTATTGTAAAAAAATATTACACTAATATAATATAATAAAACAATACTGTATTATTATAAAAGAATACTACACTAATATAATATAATACTGCCTTATTATAAAGGAATACTGTCTTATTATATAACGATATAAGGATAATTTTAATCAAAAATAGAGAATTACTTTTAATTTGTGTTTGAAATATGAAATTATTTTTACATAAAACTCAACTGGGAAGTTGCTTTTAAATTGAAAGTAGAACTAGAAATTTATCCTTAGTTCTCTATAGAAAAAATATATTGTTCAAAATTAAATGATCTTTGTCCAAACTGTGAAAAAAACAAAAAAATCAGGTTTGAAAAATACTGAGCTGAATTTATCATAAAAAAGAAAATAAGAAAATAACATAACTTTAGGTGTCATATTGGTTTTATAAAATTGATTTTGCAAGAGCTAATCTAGATATAATTTCTTCCAACATAAATTTAGATGAAATTTTAATTATAACCATATGTGCAATTGTATCTGCACAGAAAAATAGTTTTTATTAAAAAGAAATCTTTCAAAAAAAGAACATATCAAGATAAAATTTATTAAAAAACATCCATAAATTTTAAAATACAATTACAGATGGATTTCTAATTTTAAAAAATACATTAAATATAAAAAAAATATAAATTAAACTTTAAAAAAATACAGTGCTAACATTCATGATATAAGATAATAAAAATAATATAATATAACTATTCACTATTATATGTATAAATATATTAAAAAATATATTTATGCAATAAATCATCTAAAGAATTTTTAGATTTTCTTGAAAGTTTCCACCTATACATAAAAAGCATATTTTTTATTTCTACAAACTGTATATAAATATTAAAATAAATACTAGCTAGAAATAGTATGATACATCTAGATATAATCCAACCAAATACTAATTATTTAATATCAATAAATAACATAATATTTTAAGAAAAAGAGATCAGCCCACATAAAAATGTTTTTTTTTGTAGAATTTTTTCTAACTTTTATTGATCAATTTTTTTTTCAAAAAAATAGAGCATTGCTGGTTGACTATTGTATCCTCCAACACCAGCAAAATAGTGATCCATCTATTCTTAAAAAAATCATCAAATATTTCAAACTATCTTAAAAAAGAAAACCTCTTATCAAAATCTCTCTTCTATGGCCCTCTCTCATCCAATGAAATCCTAAGCTAAATCTCCTCTTCTTTCACCATCTTTCACCCCTTTTTTTCTATCTCAACGAACTTTAGACTATTTTCTCTACCATCTATTCTATTTCACTAAGCTTTAATCTCAATTTTCTCATCTTACTGAACTCTAATTTGTGTTTTTTATCTTTATCTGCCTATCACCTTCCTCCACTATTTTTTTTCATCTAAATCCACTATCCCTTTGTCAAAACCCTTCCTCTATCCTTCCATCACCAATTTTTTCCCATCACAATGATTGCTCATCCACAAACCAATAGAATCAAATCAGTAACTGACACCACTGACCCTCAGTAATAATCGAAGGTAAATGAAACATCTCACTATTTTTTTTCTTATCTTACCTCTCTTCCTTATATCCTATTATCTTTTTTTTCTTGTTTTGCTTTTCTTCACCCACATTTTCCACAAAAAATAGTATTATCCCAACCTATATCTCCTCTTTCCCCCAACACCCTGCTTCCATCCATAAACATCTTACCTTTTTTTCTATCTTTATATTAGGATTTTCTTCTCCTTCTTTCTTTCACGAACATTTCTCCATCGAAAAAAGTTTCCAAATTTTGAGCATATCTTGCTTTTTGAATTTTCTATAAATATTCCATCTTTTTTCTCTCTCCACACTACAATCTTTCTCCTCTTTTTCCTTTTAGTGAATATTACTTAAAAAATTCATGTTTTTTCTTTTTTTTAACATATTTTTTTTCTTTTTTTATCCTTCTTTTTTCTTTTTATCCTTCTTCTCCTCTCCTTCCCTGTAAATGAAAACCTAATTTCATCTTTTTTTAAAAAAAACTTCCAAATCTAATCCTTTCATCCATCCACCTTTCTAGATGTTTTCCCAAAAAATAAAAAATAAAAATATTAAACATAATAGGAAAAATTAAAAAAAAAACTATACTAGTGACCACACGTGTCCCATGGGTAGTTATTTTTTCTTACTTCTCTTCTTCCCAAAAATAACTATGTGATATTTGAGATATATTTTTTTGATCAACTCTATCTTTTTTCTTTAAAAAATAGAAGTTGATCAAGACATTTCAAAAAGAAAAGCCTCCCAATAGTGCTTCCACATGCCTCATTTGTTGTTGCTTTTCCTTTTTGTACATTCTCTTCCATACCAAAAAAGAAACAAGATAATGTTGGCCAAATATATAAAATTTTTATTTTTTTGGTAGAAAATATAAATTATTTTCAAGAAAACAACTATATCATACTGTATAAAAAAAATATTATACTATAGTCAAGACAAAAGAAAGGAACTTCTTAAACCATCTCCCCTCTACGGTCATCTGAAAAAAAAAAATTATATTCCTAATCATTAAACTAAGTTGAATTTTCTTACAAGTCCCTAAACTATAAAAAGCTAAAGTTTAACCTCCGAACTATCTAAACTACTTTAATGTTGCCCTCAAGCGTGATTCTGGCAGTTGTCTCTCACCCAAAATCTGATGTGGCAATATCTGATGTCTATGTGATACTTACGTAGTAATAAAATTTTAAAAAAATATTAATATAGTATTATATGGCATTATTTCTTCTTTTTCCATCGTGTTTTCCTTTCTTCTTCCTCTGATCTCTCTTCTTTGAGGGGGATAAAGTCATGGAGGGAATGGGGTTTGGAATAGGAGGACATGATGATGAAATCGATGCCGACTTAGTGGGAGGCATTTGGAGGAGGTGATGGGAGATGAGTGGAGGAAAAAAATTGAGCAAAGAAGGAGGATGGGACCATAGAAAGAAGGAGATCTTTTTTCTTTTTTCTTTTTTAGTTGGAGTTTTGGGGATCAAAAAAAGAGAAATGAAAGATGAGAGATTTGAAAAAGGGTGGGTAGGAAGAGTTCAGTGGGATGGAGTGGTGAGAATTAAAGAAGAAAAGATCATGAGGGAGGAGGAGAATAGGGCTATGGAGGGAAGGCGTTTCCTTCTTTCTCTTATTTTTTCATTGAAATTTTGTTAATAAGAAGAGAGAGATGAGTATGAGAGATTAGGAGAAGAAGATGAAGATTAAGAGAGATGAGAGATTATAGATTTTGGTATTTGAAAAAGAAGAAGAGGACGTGGCTCAAAAAATTTCAATCCACGTCAGCGTCGATTGAGCCTTATGAGCAAAGGATACTCCATATCAGCATCAAAGATTACTACGTCAGACTTTTGATGAGAGAAAATCGTCGGAATCGTATATGAGAGTAGTATTAAATCCGTTCAGATAGTTTGAGGACTAAAATTTAGCTTTTTATAGTTTATGAATCATTTAAGAAAACTTGATTTAGTTCAGAGACTAGGAACATAATTTATCAAAAGAAAAGAAGAAAACCTTCTAACTTCAATCTTGATTATGTCATAAAAGAGTGATAGATAAGTAGATGGCTACCTCAAAGCAAAAATCTTTTATCAATTTTTCAAACTAATTGTAGAAAGTGGAAAGCTGCCCCACCAAGAGCAACCCCCCACATAAAGATGAAAAGGAGAGAATGGGAAGCAAAACCTACAATATGGCCATTTGGTCCTCTCAACAAGCAAGTCATATGCTCCAAACCCCTCGTCCTCTCTCATCATCTGGTGAATTTTCGGTCCACATCCATTCTCCTATAATTTTTATTATCTTACTTAAGTCGGAGCCTTAACCATCCGATAAGAACGATCAAATATAAAAACAGAATATATCACCAAAGATAATTTTAAATTTTTTAGTCTTGTCTATTTTGGTTCCAATCTATTTGTAAAATTACCACACAAATGAAAAAAATAGCAATAGCTAAAAAAATTACCCACAGGAGAAACACCGTCGGAGAGAGGAAAAAAGTAGTGAGAAAGGCACGTGGCACTTTCGTAAAACAACACACCTTTTAGGAAGTTCTGAAATTTTTTTTAATATAATTATATTACAGGAGAGAGGGCATGAGCACCTCTCTACAGTGTTCCTAAAAAGAATGGAGCACTTTGGAAAGGGTGCCATAGATATCATGGCAAAGAAAGAAAAAATTTAGAGGATAGGGAGATGGCATGCCTCCCTCTTTGCCCTATCCCATCAAAAAGAAATATAAGGGGTGTTTGGTTGGGGTAATTAAGGTCTGGAATGGAAATCAAAATGGATGACTCCCATTCCAACTGTTTGGTTGGAGAAAATCCTATTTCAATTCCCATTTCAGAGAGAAATAGGAATGTCTATTATTTTCTGTAGCCGAATCCGATCTTACCTCAAGGGAGTCAAAATCTCATTCCACTGAAATAATATTAAAAAAAAACTCATCGGATGTGGGATGTGGGGTGCGAGCACCATGGCCAGGGGAGGGAATGAAAGAGGGAGAGCTTGGGAAGGAGGTTGG
The DNA here is from genome assembly GCF_000442705.2 of Elaeis guineensis. Taxonomy (NCBI): domain Eukaryota; kingdom Viridiplantae; phylum Streptophyta; class Magnoliopsida; order Arecales; family Arecaceae; genus Elaeis; species Elaeis guineensis. Next base: position 117,264,494 of record NC_025993.2, read on the forward strand.
AGGGGACATCAGCGATGACGATGGAGGGGTGGCAGCAGACGAAGCGATGGAGTTAAAAAATAGAGAGGCCAGCACGGCAGTGGAGAAAGTCGAGGATGGCATCAGGCTTCACCGAGGAGGTGAGTGGGGAGGTGGAACCAAGAGCGGAGAGGAGGCACCGGCATCGAATGCGAGAGAAGAGGGCAGAGGAGCCATTGACCACCAAAGGGTTTGGAGGGGTGGTGGGGGCTTGGAGGAGGCGCAAGCCACTAGGGGGTGGCATGGGGGAGCTGCGGACGATCAAGGGTTTGGGACGGTGGGTCGGAGAAGGCACTGGTCCCACGGGGGGTGGGGGTGGGGGAGGGGGTGGCACAAAGAAGCGGAGGAGGCACGGGGGCCGAGGGGGTGGTAGTGGTAGCTTAGAGGAGCGACAGGCCGTGGGTGGGGGTTGGGGGGCATGGAGAAGCAGAGGAGGTTCGAGAAGGGCCGGTTCTAAACTATAAAAAGCTAAAATTTAGTCTTCAAACTATCTAAATCAGTTTAATATTGCCCTCAGATGCGATTCTGACAGTTGTCTCTCACCCAAAGTCCGATGTGGCAACATCTGATGCCTATGTAATGCTTATGTAGCATTAAAACTTTAAAAAAATATTGATATAGTATTATATGGCATTATTTCTTTTTTTCCCATTGTGTTTTCCTTTCTTCTTCCTTTGATCTCTCTTCTTTAAGGGGGATAAGGTCATAGAAGGAATGGGGTTTGGAATAGAACACAATGATGAAATCGATGCCGGCTCAGTGGGAGGCATTTGGAGGAGGCAATGGGAGATGAGCGGAGGAAAAAAATCGAGCAAAGAAGGGGGATGGGACCATAGAAAGAAGGGGATCTTTTTTCTTTCTTCTTTTTTAGTTGGGGTTTTGGGGATCAGAAAAAGAGAAATGAAAGATGAGAGATTTGAAAAAGGGTGGGTAGGGAGAGTTCAGTGGAATGGAGTGGTGAGAACTAAAGAAGAAAAGATCATGAGGGAGGAGGAGAATATGGCTATAGAGGGAAGGCATTTCCTTCTTTCTCTTATTTTTTTATTGAAATTTTGGAGATAAGAAGAGAGAGTGGGAATGAGAGATTATGAGAAGAAGATGAAGATTTAGAGAGATGAGAGATTATAGATTTTGGTATTTGAGAAAGAAGAAGAGAACGTGGCTCAAAATATTTCAAGCCACGTCAGTGCTGATTGAGCCATGTGAGCAAAGGATATTCCACATAAGCATCGAAGATTGCTACATCAAATTTTTGATGAGAGAAAATCATCAGAATCGTATCTGAGAGTAATATTAAACCGGTTCAGATAGTTTGGAGATCAAAATTTAGCTTTTTATAGTTTATGGACCATTTAAGAAAATTTAATTTACTTCAGATACTGGGAACATAATTTATCCAAAAGAAAAGAAGAAAATCTTCTTACTTCAACCTTGATTGTGTCATAATAGAATGATAGACAAGTAGACGGCTATCTCAAAGCAACAATCTTTTATCCATTTTTCGAACTAATTATGGAAAGTGAAAAGCTGCCCCACCAAGAGCAAACCCCCACATAAAGACGAAAATGAGAGAATGGGAAGCAAAACCTACAACATGGCTATTTGGTCCTTTCAACAAGCAAGTCATATGCTCCAAACCCTAGTCCTCTCTCATCATCCGGTGAATTTTCGATCCACATCCATTCTCCTATAATTTTTATTATCTTACATTCTTACTTAAGTCGGAGCCTTAACCATCTGATAAGAACGATCAAATATAAAAACAGAACATATCACCAAAGATAATTTTGAATTTTTTGATCTTATCTATTTTGGTTCCAGTCTATTTGCAAAATTACCACACAAATAGAAGAAATAGCAATAGCTAGAAAAATTACCCACGGGAGAAACACCAACGGAGAGTGAGAAAAAGTAGTGAGAAAAGCACGTGGCACTTTCGTAAAACAACACACCTTGTAGGGAGTTCTGAAATTTTCTTTAATATAATTATATTATAGGGAAGAGGGCATGAGCACCTCTCTACAATGTCTCATAAAATGGATGACTCTCATTCTAAGTGTTTGGTTGGAGAAAATCCTATTTCGATTATCATTTTAGAGAGAAATGGGAATGATCCATTCCTTTTTATAGCCGAATCGGGCCTCACCTCAAGGGAGTCAAAATCTCATTCCACTAGAATGAGATTAAAAAAAAAAACTCATCGGATGTGGGATGTGGGGTGCGAGCATCATGGCCATGGGAGGGAATGGAAGAGGGAGAGCATGGAGAAGAGGTTGGAGGGGATATCAGCGGTGACGATGGAGGGGTGGCAGCAGACGAAGCGATGGAGCTAGAAAATGGAGAGGCCAGCACGGCAGTGGAGAAAGTCAAGGATGGCATCAGGCTTCACCGAGGAGGTGAGTGGGGAGGTGGAACCAAGAGCGGAGAGGAGGCACCGGCATCGAATGCGAGAGAAGAGGGCAGAGGAGCCATGGACCACCAAAGGGTTTGGAGGGGTGGTGGTGGCTTGGAGGAGGCGTAAGCCACTAGGGGGTGGTATGGGGGAGCTGCGGAAGACCAAGGGTTTGAGACGGTGGGTCGGAGAAGGCACTGGTCCCACGGGGGTGGGGGGGGGGGGTGGCACAAAGAAGCGGAGGAGGCACGGGGGCCGAGGGGGTGGTAGTGGTAGCTTAGAGGAGCGGCAGGCCGTGGGTGGGGTTTGGGGGGCATGGAGAAGCAGAGGAGGTGCGAGAAGGGCCGGTTCTAAACTATAAAAAGCTAAAGTTTAGCCTTCAAACTATCTAAATCAGTTTAATATTGTCCTCAGACGTGATTCTGACAGTTGTCTCTCACCCAAAGTCCGATGTGGCAACATCTGATGCCTATGTAATGCTTATGTAGCATTAAAACTTTAAAAAAATATTGATATAGTATTATATGGCATTATTTCTTTTTTTCCCATTGTGTTTTCCTTTCTTCTTCCTTTGATCTCTCTTCTTTAAGGGGGATAAGGTCATGGAAGGAATGGGGTTTGGAATAGAACACAATGATGAAATCGATGCCGGCTCAGTGGGAGGCATTTGGAGGAGGCAATGGGAGATGAGCGGAGGAAAAAAATTGAGCAAAGAAGGGGGATGGGACCATAGAAAGAAGGGGATCTTTTTTCTTTCTTCTTTTTTAGTTGGGGTTTTGGGGATCAGAAAAAGAGAAATGGAAGATGAGAGATTTGAAAAAGGGTGGGTAGGGAGAGTTCAGTGGAATGGTCACCCCCCAACTTAATCATTGCTAGTCCCTTAGCAATGTACCAAAATAAGATCATAATTCAAAAAGATCCTTCCTTTGCAAATTAATTTAAGATCGAAATTCAAGAAGTTTTCTAGTATTACTAAGTAATGAGCTTCGAATTAGAATCGGTAGTCGGTCTACTTAGAAGCTTTCTTAGAGTACACTTAAAGTTTTATAGCACTTGTGTGAGTGATAACTAACTTAGTATTTCAGTATTAACTTATACAGGCCAATTGTATCATTTTTCATAACTTAGTTCGATTAATTTTCTATACACCTCAGATTAAACAAAGAACTAAGGTAGCTTTCACACTGTTTTTTTTTTTTTTTTTTTTTTTTTTTTTTTTTTTGCTGAGCATCCTGGCCTTCCCACCACCGTTTGACGCGAATCTCAATACTTGACTTAGGTGAAGAGACCCGGTTACTAGGCTTAGGGCAATCCACATTTACTCTGTGTTTTGCATTTTATTTCAGGCAGGTAGCTCTTTCCTTAAATTCAAATTTCTTCAATTGGGGTGTAGAAAAAATTATCTAATTTAAATAATACTCAAATCCTTAATTGACCTTACAATTAACACCTACTTTACCTTGTTAGTGTGCATGTGCAATTGGAAGTGCTAATAGTCTTTAAATGACCTAAGCCACCAAGAGTCTAACCAGCTAATCTTCTCCGTGACTCACTACATTAGCAAATACTTTCTAACTTACTCTTATTTCTTTTATAGATTAATTTATTTCATATATATATATATATATATATATATATATATATATTTATTTTTTTACATAATATATTAAATGCAAGAAATAACTCATAGTGGAAGGAAAAGGAAATGATAACACCTGATTTTGTTCAAGCTCTCCCCCCAACTTGACCGACATTGTCCCCAATGGAGTTTATCTAATTTAATTGTCCTAAGCAAACTGAAAACAAAGAAAGCATTAGAAATTAAATAAGCTGGGTTGCCTCCCAGAAGCACTAAATTTTATGTCTTCAGCCAGACCAAACCTCGAAGCAACTTAATCAGAATAAGTTGGTTCATAAAGAACCATGGCATCTTCAATAGTCTTGACAGGTAATTCCAAGAATGATTTTAATCGTTGACCATTAACTTTAAAGATAACACCATTACTTGGGTTTTCAATCTCAACAGCTCCGTGTGAAAAGACTTCCTTTACTAAAAATGGTCCTGTCCATCTAGACCTAAGCTTTCCTGGAAACAGATGTAATCTAGAGTTATATAAGAGTACCTTTTGTCCGATATTGAAAGTTTTTCTCATAATTGATTGATCATGAAATGCTTTGGTTCGTTCCTTGTATATCTTTGCATTTTCATAGGCTTCATTTCTAAGTTCTTCTAATTCATTCAACTGAAGCTTTCTATGGTTTCCAGCGTCGTTCAAATTTGTATTTAGTTGTTTGATGGCCCACATGGCTTTGTGTTCTATCTCAATAGGCAAGTAACATGGTTTACCAAACATAATCCTATAAGGAGACATTCCTAGATTGGTCTTGAAAGCGGTTCGGTATGCCCAAAGTGCATCAATTAATTTCAAAGACCAATCCTTTCTATTGGCACTAACAGTTTTTTTCAGAATTTATTTGATTTGTCGGTTTGATACTTCAACTTGTCCACTAGTTTGAGGATGATATGGTGTGGTCAATTTGTGGGTGACATTATACTTTTTCATCAATGTTGCAAAAGGTCGGTTACAAAAATGGGTTCCCCGATCACTAATGATTGCCCTAGAAATACCGAAACGGGAGAGAATATTTTCTTTAAGAAACTTAATGACCATTTTGCTATCGGGTGTTCTACATGCAATTGCTTCTACCCACTTTGAAACATAATCAACTGCTACTAGAATATATTTATTTCCAAAGAAATTTGGAAATGGTCCCATGAAATCGATTCCCCAAACATCAAAAACTTCAACTACCAAGATTGGGTTGAGTGGCATCATGTGTCGCTTGGTGATTCGACCCATTTTCTGACATTGAGCACCAACTTTTACAATATTCATAAGCATCCTTAAACAAATTGGGCCAATAAAAATCACATTGGAGAACCTTAGCAGCAGTTTTCTTAGACGCGAAGTGACCCCCACATGCTTGATCATGACAAAAAGATAAAATATTCATGACTTCGTTATCTGGGATACACCTTCTAATAATTTGATCAGGATATTGTTTAAAAAGATAAGGATCATCCCAAATGAAATACTTCACTTGGGCAAAGAATTTATATTTATCCTGCTTAGTCCAATGAGAAGGTATCTTGCCTATGGCTAAATAATTTACAATATCAGCAAACCAAGGTTCAGTAGACACAGACATGAGTTGCTCATCTGGGAAAGATTCATTGATGGGGGTTCACTAGATGGTGCAACTGGAATTCGGGACAAATGATCTGCTACAACGTTCTCAGTGCCTTTCTTGTCCCTAATTTCTAGGTCAAATTCTTGAAGGAGCAAAATCTATCTGATTAAACGTGCCTTGGCATCCTTCTTTGCTAGGAGATGTCTAATGGCTGAGTGATCGGTGTAAACAATGGTGTGGGTCCCAACCAAATAAGATCTAAATTTCTCTAAAGCAAAGACAACGGCAAGGAACTCCTTCTCAGTTGTGGTGTAGTTAAGCTGCGCATCATTTAAGGTTTTACTTGCATAATATATCACTCTAGGCAGCTTATTTATTCGTTGACCTAAGATTGCGCCCACAACATGATCGGACGCATCACACATTAATTCAAATGGTTCAGACCAGACAGGAGGATGAATGATTGGAGCTGATACAAGTGCATTTTTTAGAAATTCAAAGGATTCCAAGCACTCATGAGTCAATTCAAATTTGGTATCCTTTGCCAAAAGATTAGTCAGTGGATGTGCTACTTTGCTAAAGTTGGCAATAAACCTTCTATAGAATCCAGCATGACCTAAAAATGAACGTATTTCTTTCACAGATTTAGGTGGTGGAAGACTTGCAATTAGATCTATTTTGGCCTTGTCCACTTCAATCCCCTTTTTAGAAATGACATGGCCAAGAACTATTCCCTGTTTGACCATAAACTGATATTTTTCCCAGTTGAGAACTAGGTGCTTCTCCTTACATCGTTCTAGAACTAATTGCAGGTGATTCAGACACTCGGAGAAGGTTAGACCAAAAACAGAAAAGTCATCCATAAAAATTTCTAGAAATCGTTCTATCATATCTGAAAACATGCTGATCATGCATCTCTGAAAGGTTGCCGGTGCATTACATAGTCCAAAGGGCATTCGTCTATAGGCAAAAGTACCAAATGGACAGGTGAATGTAGTCTTTTCTTGATCTTCAGCGGCTATGGGGATCTGGTTGTAACCGGAGTATCCATCAAGAAAACAGTAAAACTCTTGTCCGGCTAGTCTTTCCAACATTTGATCAATAAATGGCAAAGGAAAGTGATCTTTCCTTGTCGCAGCATTCAACTTTCTATAGTCTATACAGACCCTCCATCCCGTTTGGGTCCTAGTTGGGATAAGTTCGTTTGCATCATTTTGGACCACTGTTACCCCAGATTTCTTGGGTACTACTTGAACTGGGCTTATCCAAGAGCTATCAGAAATAGGATAAATTATTCCACTATCTAGGAGTTTCAGAATCTCCTTTTTAACTACATCCTTCATAACTGGATTAAGCCTTCTTTGGGCTTCTCTTGTTGGTTTAGCCTCTTCCTCTAAGTATATTCTATGTTGAACTATAGAATGGCTTATTCCTTTGATATCTGCTATGGTCCAACCTATTGCTTCCTGATTTGCTTTTAGAACTGACACTAACTCCTCCTCTTGCTTGGGATCTAGGTCTGATGCAATAATTACAGGCAAAGTTTCTTTGGGTCCTAGATATGCATACTTGAGATGTTCTGGGAGGGGTTTCAGTTCTAAAATGGGTGCTTCCTCTATCGATGGTTTAGGTGATGGTTTCACCATCTCAATGATTGGTTCAGTAGGAAGTGTCGATTCTTGATTAATCTGATTTTCTTTAAGTATTTCATTGACATCCTCAGACTCATGGATTAATCAGGGGTTAGACTCTAGGTCGACTTCATCATCACTAATGTCAATGGATTCATAAATACCATCTTGGACTACATTGACATCAGCATGAGAAGAGGATTCCTGTTCTTAGTTAAAAACATTAAGCTCAATGTCATATTCCCAAAGGATAACTTCATTAGACCATTTCGACAATTGATTTCAGCATTGGCCGTAGCTAAGAATGGTCTTCCTAAAATGACAGGTATATGTCCTTTAGGATTCGCAACTGGCTCAGTCTCTAAAACAATAAAATCTACAGAAAAAATAAAATTTTCAACCTTTATCAGAACATCCTCGACCATTCCCTTAGGGATCCTGAGAGATCTATCGGCTAACTGTAATGTGATCCCAATAGGTTGAAGTTTTTCTAATCCTAGTTGTTCATACACCGAATATGGAAGGATATTCACACTAGCTCCTAGATCTAGCAAGACATTTTTTATATTGGTTTTTCCAATAACACAAGAAATTGTTGGAGCTCCAGGGTCCTTATATTTAATTGGCACATGGCTAGATAGGTATGAACTGACACTTGCAGCCAAAAATACTTTCTTTGGTACATTAGTGGTCCTTTTCCTAGTGCAGAGATCTTTTAAAAATTTGGCATAAGTTGGAACCTGATGGATTATATCTAAAAGAAGAATATTAACTTGGACTTGTTTAAATACCTCTAAAATTTTGTCTAAATGTTCAGATTTATTGGATTTCAGTCTGTTTGGAAAAGGAGCTCTAGGACTTTTAAGTACTGGACTAGGTGAATTTTCAGTTTCTGGTGCTTGAGGTTGAAAGGTAGTAGTTTTAGAAGGTGACTCGGCAGATGAGTCATCTATATCATCAAGTGCAACTACCTTATTGTCTATTTATTTTCCTGATCTTAAGGTATGAATGGCATTTACACCATTAACTTGGTTTCCTTGTTGGGGTCGTGGACCATTTTGGTTCCTAGGATTTGGCTCAGGTTGGCTAGGTAACCTACCATGTTCTCGTTCACTAATGGTCGAAGCCAGCTGACTTACTTGCATTTCCAGACGGGCTATAGCTTGGGTGTTATTATTTATGAGTTGACCCGTGGTTTGCATAAAGCTGGTATGTGTCTTCATCATGGCTTCTAGGCTTTTCTCTAAAGAGGTAATTTTCTTGCCATTATCATGGAAGCCTGGCGGGTTGTTCATTACTGGGTTGAACCTTAGATTTTGCTGATTGAAATTTGGATTGCCTACATTAGGATTCTGGGACCATGAGAAATTCGGGTGATTCCTCCAACCTGGGTTATATGTGGGTGCATAAGGATTGTTCAATGGTCCTTGATAGGTGGCATTCACCTGTGCACACTCATTCGAGTAGGAACATTCTTCTAAGACATGGTCTGGTGTATTGCACCCTTTACACATGGGTGCAGATATTTGATTTACATTGGCTGGTCTCTGTAATTCTAAGGCTTCCAATCTACGTGTTAAGGTTGCAATCTTGGCCTCTGATGCTAGGGTTGGTTGAATTTGATGCATTCCTCCTCTTGAAGGTGTAGCTTTATCAGGTTCCCTAGTTGTTTCCCACTGTAAATTTTTCTCGGCTAGGTCTTCTAAGAATTGCCAAGCTTCAGTAGTTTCTTTGTCCATAAATTAGCCTTGGCACATGGACTCTAGCATGGTTCTTGAGTTTGAATCTAACCCCTCATAGATGATCTGGCATAGTCTCCAAGTTTCTATTCCATGGTGTGGGCATTGGGTCAAAAGATTCTTGAAACGATCAAAGTACTTCCAAAATGATTCACCAGCTAGTTGGTAAAATTGATTTATTTCATTCCTAATCCTAGCTGTTTTATGATGGGGGAAATACTTTTTTAAAAATATTCTCACAAAGCCCTCCCAGGTAGTGACAGAATAGTTTGGCAGAATAGAAAGCCACTTCTTAGCATTGTCCTTAAGGGCAAAGTTGATTAATCTAAGTTTGACCTCATCCTCTGTTAATTGCAGTTTCATGGTTGCACATACCTCCTCAAATTCTCTAATAAATATATAAGCATCCTCTAATCCTGTGAATTTTGGAAGCATATTTATGATTTGAGGTTTGATTTCAAAATTGTTAGCTGTGGGTTGTGGCAACCTGATACAAGATGGTTGGATGGAGCCAACTGGATAACACAAATCCTTAAGGATCATGGGTTGGATTGGTTCAGCCATTGGAACAACATGAATTGACTCAATTCTAACTAGACGACCCGACACTCTTCTCCACACACGAAGTGTACAGTTCTCGATGTTTATACAATTTTTTTTTTTTTAATAAAATTTTTATGTATAAGGAAAAGAAAGAAAAGAGAAAAAGTTCTAAAGAGAAGATCCTAAGGAGTCCTAAATCTAAAGAAAAGTAACCAAATTAATTTAAATTTTTAATTTTTTTTTTTTCAAACAAGTGAATCAATAAATTAAACTCAATCTATCCTAGGGTTAACCTAAATCTAGACAGCTCCTAACTGTTCCAAGATGACCCTTCAAACCTTCCAAGTGGAGATTGATCAACTAGTTAGCCAGGTAAGTATAAGAGGTGGGAGGTTCACTCATCGTTGCCTTTCTAGACACCAAACGAGTTGGCCAGGCCAGCAACTGAACCAATTCAACAAACCACTCTCAGGGACTTGCCTAGACACCAACTAATCAAACAACTCAAACTTGGTAAAACTCTTAGGGTTCCTTGTCCTATTGAGCTCGAATTCCTTAAGGTTGACGTCTAATTGATTTTAAGATTAAAAGTTAGGTAATGCAATATGATGGAGATGGTTTTTGGGCTAAGGAAGGGTAATGAAATCCCCACCTTATCTTGTTAATGGGTTGATGCCCTTAGATTAATTATAAAAATGCAAATACAAATAAACAAGATGACCAAGAATGTAAAAGATTTTAATTTAAATTTTTTTTTATTTTGATATTTTACTTCACGATTATGAAATGTCTTTTGTTTTGTTTTATTTATTTTTTTTTTTGTGATTAAGTAAATTCAAATGATTAGGTCTAAAAGCAAAAGTAATTAACTAAAAATAATAAAAGAGAAATTAGAAGCATACCTGAGTTTTCCAGCAATCACCAACTAAATATAGAAACCTAAAGAAAAAAGAAAGAGAGTTATAACGCACGAAGAACAAATATTTGAAAACAATTTAAAATGCCAAATCCCCGGCAACGACGCCAAAAACTTGATGTGCAAATCTTAAAATTTGTAAATAAAACCGCAAGCACACGGTGTGCAGAGTAGCACGACCAGCGAGTACGGGTCGATCCCACAGAGACTTGGTTTTAAAAATAATTTTCAAATCTATGCTCAAGCGAGCTTTAACAAAAATCGAAAGTCGAAAGTTGTTTGCTAAAGACAATAAGACTAAGGATCTAGGGTTTTTGAATCCACTAGATCTAGATTAGGGAATTCTACCTAGAATTTTTCTTATTAATCCTAACGACTACTCCTCTTGTCTTTCCCAAGCATAGATTATGAAGGGACTAAGGCCCAACGATAACCCATCAAGATTCTTTACAGGGTAGTAATAACTAGGATCCCTTAGGGTTTTCTCCTCCTATACACTGAATCAAGCATGAACTATGAAGGGACTCTGACCCAACTGTAGTTCATCAAAAATTTTTGGCAAAAGAGGAAGAAAAAAAAATCCTAAGAAAAAGAAAGAACCCTATGTAAAATCCCTACTCATGATCTAGCTTCATCGCAAACCCTAGAAGGGATGCTTAGCTAGACATGATCTAAATCTACTTGCAAAATTTAAATACAGAAAAATAAACTACCCTAATTTTATAAATTAAACTATCCTAATTGCATAAATTTAAACTGCATAATTTAAACTAACCTAATTGCATAAAATTAAATTTCATAAATTAAACTATCCTAATTGCAAGAAAAATAAATTGCATAATGTAAAGAGATGAAATTGCATAAAAATAAGATTTTATATATAAAAAAAATTTATTACAAAAATTTCAAAGCTCGAGGCTTGAAAAGAGAGCTAAAAACTCCACTATCTAGGGTTACAAGCTTGATCGGAAGGAAGAATATATAAAATAAGGGCCTTTGGGGGCTTTTTATAGGCATTTGGGGGTTATAAGGTTTTCAAAACTTTCGATGTGGGACTAAGAGGTTTTAGAGAGTTGTTAGGGGGGTTTATGGTGCGCCGATGGGTTCATGGTCCACGCGCCTATTGCTGTGGACCAGGCGGCTAATCAGATCACCAAATCAGTTGATTTTTGATCAATTTTGATCTGATTTGACTCGGGTTTGACCCAATTGAGTCTTCTTTCTTCATTCTTCAATTTCTGGATCAATTTAACTCCGTTTTGCATAAAATTTGCGTCGTTGGAATCCTCTTTCCTTGTTCTTTCTATTGATGATCTCTTCTTCTGCAAAATATAATAACAAGTATCAATTTCTTAATAAAGTTAGATAATTTAGATATTAATTGATACTTTTTATGTCAATTTGTGACATAAATCAAGTGGTGAGAACTAAAGAAGAAAAGATCATGAGGGAGGAGGAGAATATGGCTATAGAGGGAAGGTATTTCCTTCTTTCTCTTATTTTTTTATTGAAATTTTGGAGATAAGAAGAGAGAGTGGGAATGAGAGATTATGAGAAGAAGATGAAGATTTAGAGAGATGAGAGATTATAGATTTTGGTATTTGAGAAAGAAGAAGAGAATGTGGCTCAAAATATTTCAAGCCACGTCAGTGCCGATTGAGCCATGTGAGCAAAGGATATTCCACATAAGCATCGAAGATTGCTACATCAAATTTTTGATGAGAGAAAATCATCAGAATCGTATCTGAGAGTAATATTAAACCGGTTCAGATAGTTTGGAGATCAAAATTTAGCTTTTTATAGTTTATGGACCATTTAAGAAAATTTAATTTACTTCAGATACTGGGAACATAATTTATCCAAAAGAAAAGAAGAAAATCTTCTTACTTCAACCTTGATTGTGTCATAATAGAATGATAGACAAGTAGATGGCTATCTCAAAGCAACAATCTTTTATCCATTTTTCGAACTAATTATGGAAAGTGAAAAGCTGCCCCACCAAGAGCAAACCCCCACATAAAGACGAAAATGAGAGAATGGGAAGCAAAACCTACAACATGGCTATTTGGTCCTTTTAACAAGCAAGTCATATGCTCCAAACCCTAGTCCTCTCTCATCATCCGATGAATTTTCGATCCACATCCATTCTCCTATAATTTTTATTATCTTACATTCTTACTTAAGTCGGAGCCTTAACCATCCGATAAGAACGATCAAATATAAAAATAGAATATATCACCAAAGATAATTTTGAATTTTTTGATCTTGTCTATTTTGATTCCAGTCTATTTGCAAAATTACCACACAAATAGAAGAAATAGCAATAGCTAGAAAAATTACCCACGGGAGAAACACCATCGGAGAGTGAGAAAAAGTAGTGAGAAAGGCACGTGGCACTTTCGTAAAACAACACACCTTGTAGGGAGTTCTAAATTTTTTTTTAATATAATTATATTATAGAGAAGAGGGCATGAGCACCTCTCTACAATGTCTCATAAAAAAAATAGAGCAGTTTAGAGAGGGTGCCATAGACATCATGGCAAAGAAAGAAAAAATTTAGAGGATAGGGAGGTGGTATGCCTCCCTCTTTGCCCTATCCCATCAAAAAAAAATATAAAAGGTGTTTGGTTGGGATAATTAAGGTCTAAAATGGAAATCAAAATGGATGACTCTCATTCTAAGTGTTTGGTTGGAGAAAATCCTATTTCGATTATCATTTTAGAGAGAAATGGGAATGATCCATTCCTTTTTATAGCCGAATCGGGCCTCACCTCAAGGGAGTCAAAATCTCGTTCCACTAGAATGAGATTAAAAAAAAAACTCATCGGATGTGGGATGTGGGGTGCGAGCATCGTGGCCATGGGAGGGAATGGAAGAGGGAGAGCATGGGGAGGAGGTTGGAGGGGATATCAGCGGTGATGATGGAGGGGTGGCAGCAGACGAAGCGATGGAGCTAGAAAATGGAGAGGCCAGCATGGCAGTGGAGAAAGTCAAGGATGGCATCAGGCTTCACCGAGGAGGTGAGTGGGGAGGTGGAACCAAGAGCAGAGAGGAGGCATCGATGTCGGATGTGAGGGAAGAGGGTGGAGGAGCCGCAGACCACTAGAGGGTTTGGAGGGGTGGTGGTGGCTTAGAGGAGGCGCAGGCCACCAGGAGGGCGGCATAGGGGAGCTGTGGACGACCAAGGGTTTGGGAGGGTGGGTCGGAGAAGGCGCTGGTCCCACGGGGGGTGGGGGTGGAGGACGGGGTGGCACAGAGAAGCAAAGGAGGCGTAAGGGCCCGAGGGGTGGTAGTGGTGGTTGGAGGAGTAGCGAGCCTCGGGTGGGGGTTGGGGGGGCACGGAGAAGCGGAGAAGGTGCGAGGGGGGCTGGGATGTGGCACAGAGGAGATGCAGGGGGTTGGGGGGAAAGGGCGGGGGGCAGCGTGGAGGAGTCGTGGTTCGTCCCGGCGAAGGTGTGGGGTTGGGCGCGGTGATGCCATGGGAAGAAGGAGAAAAATGAAAGAAAAAAATAAATAAATCGCCCCTCACCCTTTTATCTTATAAAATAATAATAATAAATAAATAAAATATTATTTTTTAAAAAATAATATTTTTGATTTTGATTCTTTTAAATGAATCAAACAGCAATAATAAGGATCATTCATTCTGATTCCGATTTCGGACACGAACCAAACGCTTCAAGAGATTAGGCCATTCCGATTCTGATTCCAATCCATTTCGATTTCGATTTCAATTTTTATTTCGATTCCGATCGCGAATCAAACACACCCATAGTACTTTGACTTACTAACATTTGCAAATTTTGGGGCCACCACTTAATGTTGAAAAATATGTCCTAAAGTCAATCGTTTGACGATTGTGCTAAATATAATTGTATATGAATTGATAAATAATAAAAGTTATTTGGCCTTATTCATCACAAGGTTACATCTTTTAATGAACTTCTATGATGTAATGAAGTTCTTAGAATTATTTTAATCGATAAAGAAAGATTTATCATGTAATCTTTAAATTGATTCACGACCAAATGATACGCTATTACAAGGATAATAGCGATATCAAGTGTAGGTTGTTGTGTGTCATATGTGTTGGTTGTTCTCGTAACCAAATGGTATGGAGATATTGGTATGACATATAGGTAAGATGTAGGAGTATATCATCACGAAACGTGACCAACTACAGAATACTCTGCTGTCAAGGGTAGCTCGCGAAGGGTATGGGTATAAGTGTCTCACCGATCTGAGATCACCACAGTGACTTGCAAGCAACTCACTGTACTTTGATGTCAGACTATTTGAATTTATAATTCAGTGATGAAAGATTTTTAGATACAGTCAAGTATTTATCAAGTCAGTGCATGAGTCAAGATGGGATTGATCCCTTCGAATTAGTAGGAGTTAATATATCAATGTATTTCAATTTAGCAAAATCAGAGCTCGAATAATCTATGAGATAAATTTGAAAAAGATTAAAATATAATGTGGATAACTTATCTAGGATTGACAGTTAAATCCTAGGTCATCCTCGTGTATTAGGATCAAAGAGATGAATTATACGGTAACCATATGCCAATAGGTTCTTGAATGTTGCTTCACCTTCATTCGATCTATCCGAACATCGGGTCACCATTACTAGATGATTACATCGATTAGTTCAGAAAGTTATTTCTGTGTTACCGACTTAGGTTCGAACCTATGGAGTCACACTCAAAAGAAATTTCTGATTGATCATGTGACTGATCAACGATTGAGAATCGTTCAAGGGCTTAATCGTCAATTCGATTGATGGTTAATCTTATGCAAAAATTATAATAAATTAATTCACAAGTGTTAGTAAATTAATGAAAGATTAATTAGCACTTAGATTACTGATTAGCTCAATTTGATTAAGCAAAAAAGATTAAATAAAATTTAATTGAATTAGATTTAATTAGGTTTGATCCGATCAGGTTATGAGATGACCTAATCGCTAAGGAAGAATTATCCCTGATTTGATCAGAACTTTGGTTCAATAAATTTTTAATTTAATTAAAATTTGATTAAAAATTTATGAATCTAATTAGATTAAATTTTATCTATTTTATTTAGACAAAATCAGATATGATTTGGTTTGGATTCAAATAAGAAAATAAAGAGTCCATATAGGATTGAACCCTTCTCCCTTGCGCCAACCCACTTTGCATGCCATCTATCTCTATGCACAAATAATTTTTGTGATAAGATTTTTTTATGCCAAAGAGTTTTTCTCCCTCTCTATCTCACATCTAAATCTGATTTAATTTTGATAAAAAGAAGATTTTGAAACTAGATTTCAAAATATTCCTTATCAAGAGAGTCTGTTCTTATTCAAATCAATCTTTCAATGCCAACTTATTTTTTCTCCTTATATGTATGACATTTTGAGCAGATTTTTTGTGAAAAATTAGTTGGAGAATTGATTTACTATGAAAAAATATGAGAAGGGGCATCCCATATTTTTTTGATATGTTTTGGCATAAATTTTTGAGTAGGGGCGACAACACATCAAGAGTTCATGATCTCTAGGACTCTTCATCCCACCTCCTTTCATATTGAAATAAAAGGAGTTTTATTTCATTCTTATACGTGTAAGGGACCTGAGAGAGAGGCCTTCATGTTGAAAGGAGTTGGGCATGGGTTCATGGCGTGAAAAAGAAGAGGAGAGTCCTTCTTTTTGGGGTGTGCACAAAATATATTTTCTAGGGTTTTATACCTTTGGATTTGGAAAGAGAGAAAAAATAAGAGAAAAATTATTTTTTTCTCCATCTTTTTTCATCTCTTTATCTTCTCTAGAAGTCTATCTTAACTTCTAGAAAAGTTTCAAAGATTTGAAAAAAAGATCCAGATCGATCAAGAAGAAGATCTTCATGCGAGCTAGCACTCCTAAGAAGATCGATCAGATCGAGACTTCGAGTAAATTTTCTGTAGAGGTCGGATGCGTGTGTGGTTGTGAGCAACTAGCAAGGATCTCCTTCATCATATCTCTCAATAGTGATGATCATCGACCCATACAAAGATATCAAGTTATGAACTCAGATTAGCAGTAGATATGATCTACTGCTCACATGCATACATGCTGATTTTATCTTCAGTATTTTTCAAATTTTATATGCAACATATCATGTAATAGATCTTAGAATAGATTAATTTAATGATTAGATCATATGTATGTTAGATTAATTTGATTAATCTAAATATCTTTTACTATAATTTATTCAAAAAAATTTTAAAATACATGCATAAAATCGCCTACACATCCCAACAGTGGTATCAGAGCCTAAGTTCATTATAACATGTTATATGTGCATATTAAATCTTAATTTTAATTTTATTTAGATCTATATTTTAATCTAAATTTAATTAATAGTTGATCGTGCAAACTGATATAAGATTATTCTGCTGTAGAGTTTATCCCTTATAATGAATAGGTTGTCCTAGTTTATGCTAATCATTGATAAAATCTGATTTTATATGTTACATATGATATTTATGATCTAATTTAGATATGATCTAAAATTATAATCAGATCTGATGTAATTTAGATTAGATCTAAATTTATGCATATATAATATGTGATTAGCTTAGATGATCCGATTAGCAAATACTTGGATTGAGTTGATCACCAGGCCGTTCGATCATAGGAGCAAGAAGAGTTTAAAGGCCTTTTCTTTCCATTCGATGGGGTGCTCTTATGACGTAAAGGGGTGTCATGTGATTAAATCTCATAAAAAAGAATGTGAATGGAAGAACTTACTTTTCTACAAAATTTTAAATCTTGAAATCCTAGATTTATTATATGTGATACAAAGTTGTATGAAATGTAAGATATCTAATCTATATGATTAAAATTATTTTAATCATGAAAAAATAAAATCTCAAATCATAAAAAAATTTAGATATGATCTAAAAGGTGTTTATGATTGATTTTATTTTAGGATTATGCAAGATTTTTGAAATCTGAAATGTGCTCGCACAATCACTGAGTCGATCCAGTTTTAAACTAAATTGATCTAGTCTCCTTATGTAGCTGGCTCAATATTGATTGAGTCGATCCAATTTCAGAATAAAAAATTTTTACATAAAATTTATTGTAAATTATTTACAATATAAAAAATTAAAATTATTTCAAACCTAAACCCAAACCCATGTTGATGCTGAAACTTAATTAAGAATTAAGTGAAAGATCGATTAGATCTAGAATTATGATTTAAGATCTAATGACATTGCATAAAATATGAGGGTATGGGTTAGCTCAAATCATATCCTTTTAATTAGATTAGATCTAAGATTGGAATCAAAGAATTAATTGACTATGTAAAAAAAATTGATTAAGTCTAATCAAATATTGAATTAGATTAATCAGAATTTTTCTAATACAATAGTTGTAGATGGTCAAGTCCATGTCTTTAATTAGACCAAATGGATCTTAATTGTGGCTCAGTGGTTGAATCCGAATCATTAAGTTGGTCAAATCAAAACTAATTAACCAATTGATATCTAAGATAAGTTTGGCATTTCGATCGATAATTTTTAATTGGGAGTGACTTATCTGACTATTTCGATGGTGTCTAAGGCAAGCTTAGGAGACCCTCCCACCGATTTTACTTATCTGGCTAATTTGATGAATTATATTTTGATTAGATCGCTAAGTTATTCGAGTTGACCCATGCCATTAAGGTTGATCAGTGTGACTGATCTAGGTGCCAGTTCAACTAGTATGACTTTAATCCAATTCAATAATTTGGTGAAGTCAGTGGGAAGATTATGATTTATTGATTGATCTCTTCTCTTTTCTTGACTCATAAATTAAATCTTCTAAATTATTAAGTCTCTAAAATAAGCTAGTTATGAGGATAACTAGATTATAGCCTCTCATTAAAGTGAATGATAATGGATCTATTATTTTTGATTGACATTGCATGTGCCATCCGTCTGATGTTCTCTTTAAATGATAAAATTATCATTCATCATACGATGACTTTATTATACTATCTGATGATGGTTGGATTGATCGAACCATCCTCGGGCCTGATCATTCATTGTTAGAAACACTGAGTAGGTTCATGTTAATGGTTTGACCTAACCAGAATATTCAGTGGAGACCCATCACCTACTGAAATAAAATCTGAGGCAAAATTAATTACTAAAAATTATTTGAAGAAATAATTAGTTGAGAACTTATCCATAGGTGCATATGGATTGATCGAGCCATCTTCGGATCTGTATGCAATCTGTGTGGATTCTAGTACTCACTAAAGAATTAAGATAATTTTTAGAATTGAAGGTAGAGGGTACTAATTCGTATAAAATAGTGAAAGAATTTTTAGACTATAGTCCAAATCTTTAAGCTTAATCAATTCATAAACATAGAGGTCTTGTGTTTTCCTTTCAGTTATGACTAGATATCCGTTGCTCCATTTACTATTTGATTGTGACTTATTTATAGGACTCAACTTTGATAGATAGTATCAGAAGTTGTAAATACTTTTAGAGCATGAACGAATCCTAAATATGATTATGGATTCAGCACCTGAAGTTTTCACATCCAACACATATGATGTGATCAAAGGCACTTATTAGAATTGGCCAAATGATCATATCATCGTGTGATATTTTTGAGAGTAGCAAAAAATCATAAATTTAGTTATAAATTCGATGATGCTCAGTGGGAGGAAATTCTTCAAAAGTTGAAGGAGTTCTTTCATATTTCTGAAGATATGTCTTCAGTGGGGCAACAATCCTTTGAGAAAGAAAAGAAAGGTGCAAGAGAGTCGTGCTTAGGCTGATGAGCCCGAATTAACAGAGGCTAAGATTAACTTAGTCTGGCAGAGTCACTTGATCAGAACAGCTTAAGAAAGAGAAATCAGCAAAGGATTGCTCGATAAAATATTTATAACACCTTGTGATTTCTCTATCTGTGACACTACTACCTGGATATTGGATATCGAAAGTCTATACAAATTGTTGCAATAACTTCAGGTTAGTAGAAAGTTTGAAAACAATAAAAAGTTTCTGAATGTTGGAGATGGAAGTTATGTTCTAATCTTGATTTTAGGAATCATCGAGCTTATTTTCAATTCTAACAATATCATTTTAGTGATTGTTACTATTGTATAATAATTTTTATGATATCATTATGAATGATGTTAAAATCATGTAGACAACTAAGAAATGATATTTACGAAAGGTCACAGTCTGTTAGTGTAATGTACACATTTATCAAACACCCTGAAGTAGATTATGTCACAAATGCCTATCTTTGGCAATTTAGACTCGATCATTTAACAAGAATAGGATCAACAGGAGATAATTCTCAAAGTTAATGATTGTAGATCAATGTCAACCTGTCAATCTTATTTTTTTAGTAAAATGATCGAATCACTTTTTGCTGAAAAAGATAAACAAGCCAATGATGTTTTCAATCTGATACATACTGATGTATTGAATCTATGAATATGTTTGTCATAAATTTAAATTATTTAAAATATTTAAATATTTTTTTAATAAGATAGAGAAACAAACTGAAAAGAGTATTGAAACTCTTCGATCAGACCAAAGAGGAGAATACCCATCTGAGGAGTTTTTGATATATCTAGAAGAGAATAGGATTCTTTCTTATTAGAATTGACTTTGTTAGATATAATTCGATCCATGATGGAGTTTATAAGTCTGTCAGTCTCTTTTTAAGATTATGATCTTAAGACTGCTTATTATATTCTGAACTGAATTTTGAATTAATCAGTCACAATGACTCTACATGAGATATGGACTAGGCGTAAGCCGATATTCTCTTATTTTAGGGTTTGAGAGTGCTTAGTTTATATCAAGCAATTACAGACCAATTAGCTTGGATCTCGAAACTATATGTATTTTTATAGGATAATCCTAAAGAATCCAGAGGATATAACTTTTACTATGCTAAAGAACAAGAGTTGTTCAGCATTTCTTTAAGAAAAGAAGTACCGTGGTGAAAGTACTGATACCTTTAATGTGAAACTTATAAAATTTGACAGATAGAAGAACTGACACAATTTAGTGAACCCATAGAACTGAATTTGATTAGATCATATCCGGAACCCATTGCAGAGGTATTATTAAGGAGATCCGATAGAGTACCGCATCCGTCGAATAGATACTTCAATTTTTAATTTCAAGACGTGATCCTGTTGAACTCAATGAGAACAACAAAGATTTGATCACCTACATGGATGCCATGTAGAGGTCCGACTCTGATTAGTGGCTTGAACCATAAAGTCTGAAATAGAGTCCATTAAGGTCAATGGTGTATGGATACTCATTGATCCACTTGAAGAGGTAAAACCCATAGGATGTAAGTGGATCTTCAATAGGATCAGAGAGTGCAGATGAGAAAGTGGAGACCTACAAAGCTCATCAGGTTGTTTAAGGATATCGTCGACATTATGGTATTGACCATAACGAGATATTTTCTCCTGTGGTAATGCTAAATATTTTGGAGTTAGAACATGTATTTTAATAAGTGATCAAAATATATGGCTTCATTGAGAACGAAGAAAAATCCTGTAAATACAAATAGGTTAATAGTTCTGTGAGTGTATTTCTTGTTTTGTATGAGAATAAAATTCTCTTAATCAAAAATGACATTCCTTATATTACAGAGAATAAAAATTTTATTATTATCATAGTTCTTCATAAAGGACTTGGGAAAAGGCACCTCTCATCCTACGGATGAAGATCTATAGAGATAGATCTAAGAGGCTGCTTGGATTTTCCCAATCCAACATATATAGGGTGTTTATGAATAGAATTTGTTCTATCATGTATATCATGTATGAGATCGGATATGCTGTACTCACTAGAGTAGTGAGTAGATATCCACAAAATTCGGATGAGAATCATTGGAAGGTCATCCTTAAGTATTTGAGAAATACTAAGGATGGTGACTCGATTATGGAGAATCTGACTTAAAAACTTATAGAGTATGACTTCAGTTTTTAGTTGGATATAATAATAGTAAGAATATGTCAGAATATATCCTTACTCTAAATAATGAAGCAATCTGCTGGAAAGGTTCTAAGTAGAGCAATATAGTCAATTCAAATTACGAGGCAGAATACATTGCAGCATTCGATGCTTGCAAGAAAGCTATGTGATTGTATAGATTTACTGACAAGCTAGAAGTGTTACCCTCCGATGATGGTCCTGCTGTATTGTACAACACCGAAACCATAGCTTATGCCAAAGAATCGAAGTTCCATTAGCTTATCAGGCATTTTGTATCGCTATCATCTTATTCGAAAAATCTGTTAAGGTGACGTCGAACTTTAGAAGATTGACGAAAAGGAGAATGTGACCAACCCATTTACTAAAATCTCGGTATCTAAGAGTTTTGAGATGATAAATCGAATATGGGCATATGATACTATACTGATTGACTTTAGTTCAAGTGAGAGTTATTGAAAAATGTGTTCTAAAGCCAATCGTTTGATGATTGTGCTAAATATAATTATATATGAATTGATAAATAATAAAAATTATTTGATCTTATTCATCACAAGATTACATCTTCTAATGAATTTCTATGCTATGATGAAGTCTTTAGGATTACTTTGATCGATAAAGGAGGATTTATCGTGTAATCCTTAAATTAGTTCGTGATCAAATGATATGCTATTACTAGGATGATAGCGATATCAAGTGTCGGTTGTTGTATGCCATATGCGTTGGTTGTCCTTGTAACCAAATGATGTGGAGACACTGATATGGTATGCAGGTGAGGTGTAGGAGTACATCATCACTGAACGTGATCAACTGCAGAGCACTCTGTTGTCAAGGATAGCTCGCGAAGGATATAGGTATAAGTGTCCCTCCGACCTGAGATCACTACGGTGACTTGCAAGTAACTCATTGTACTTTAATGTCAGATTATCTGAATTTATAATTCAATGATAAAAAATTTTGGATACAATCAAGTACTTATCAAATCGGTGCGTGAGTCAAGATGGGATTGACCCCTCCAAATTAGTAGTAGTTAATGTATCAATGTATTTCAATTTAGCAAAATCTGAACTCGGATAATCCATGAGATGGATTTGAAAAAGATTAAAATATAATATGGATAACTTACCTAGGATTGACAGTTAAATCCTAGGTCATCTTCGAGCATTAGGGTCAAAGGGATGAATTATACGATAACCATATGCCAGTAGGTTATTGAATGTTGCTTCGCCTTCATTCGACCTATCTAGACGTCGGATCACCATTGCTAGATGATTACATCGATTGGTTTAGAAAGTATTCTTATACTACTAGCTTAGATTCGAACCTATGGGGTCACACTCAAAAAAAATTTCTGATTGATCATGTGGCTGATCAATGATTGAGAATCATTTAAGGGCTTAATCATCAATTCGATTGATGATTAATTTTATGTAAAAATTATAATAAATTAATTCATCAAGTATTAATAAATTAATAAAAGATTAATTAATAATAAAATTATTAATTAGCTCAATTTGATTGAGTAAAGAGGATTAAATAAAATCTAATTGAATTAGATTCAATTAGATTTGATCCGATCAGGTTATGAGATGACCTAATCGCTAAAGAAGAATTATCTCTGATTTAATCAAAATTTTGGTTCAATCAATTTTTAATTTAATAAAAAATTGATTAAAATTTTATAAACCTAATTAGATCGAGTTTCATCTATTTATTTGGGCTAAACCAGATGTGATTTGATTTGGATTCAAATAAGAAAATAAAGAGTCCATATAGGATTGAACTCTTCTCCCTCAAGCCAACCCACTTTGCGTGCTATCTATCTCCACGCACAAATAGTTTTTGTACAAGATTTTTTTATTCCAAAGAGTTCTTCTCCCTTCCTATCTCACATCTAAATCTGATTTGATTTTGATAAAAAGAAGATTTTGAAATTGGATTTTAAAATATTCTTTATCAAGAAAGTCTGTCCTTATCTAAATCAATCTCTCCACACCAACTTATTTTTTTCTCCTTATATAAGCAACATTAAGAGGAAATTTTTTGAGAAAAATTAATTGGAGAACTAATTTATCATAAAAAAATATAGGGAGAGGTGTTCCATATTTTTTTGGTATATTTTGGCATGAATTTTTTAGTAGGAGCGACAACACATTAAGAGTCCATGATTTTTAGGACTCTTCATCCCACCTCCTTTCATATTGAAATAAAAGAAGTTTTATTTCATTCTTATGCATGTAAGAGACCTGAGAGAGAGGCCTTCACGTTGAAAGGAGTTGGGCATGGGTTCATGATGTGAAAAAGAAGAGGAGAGTCCTTCTTCTTGGGGTATGCAAAATATATTTTCTAAGATTTTATACCTTTGGATTTGGGAAGAGAGAAAAAATAAGAAAAAAATTATTTTTTTCTCCATCTTTCTTTCACCTTTTTATCTCATCTTGAAGTTCATCTTCAATCTCTGAAAAAATTTTAAAGATTTAAAAAAAGATTCAGATCAGTCAAAAAGAAGATCTTCGCGTGAGCTAGCACTCTCAAGAAGATTGATTAGATCGGGACTTCGAGTGGATTTTTCATAAAGATCGGACGTATATGCAACTACGACCAACCAGCAAAGATCTTTTTCACCATATCTCTAAGCAACGGCGATTATCAATCCATACAAAGATATCGAGTTTTGAACTCAGATTAGCAGTAGATGTGATCTACTGCTCACATGCATGCATGCTAATTTTATCTTCAATATTTTTTAAATTTTATATATAACATATCATATCATAAATTTTAGAATAGATTGATTTAATGATTAGATCATATACATGTTAGATTAATTTGATTAATCTAATTATCTTTCACTATAATTTATTCGAAAAAATTTCGAAATACATGTATGAAATCACCGACGCATCCCAACACTTAGCACATAATAAGGATGACAATTGGCAAGCTAGAAGACCTCTACATGCCCCTTTAATGTATAGGATAAATGTTGATTAAGCATTAAAATCCAATTATTTTTCATTTATTTTTTCAAGGACCACCATTCAATTTTTCATTTTTCTCTAGTTATTCAAAATTATTTTAAATTGAATCCACTCAAATGCTAACTAAATAGAACATGTTTAATAGGATAGACTAATCGAGAATTTAATATTTTAGTATAATCTATATTAAAGAGAAAAATTTTACCAATCAATGAGATCTTTTCGAGTAATATTCAAGTCTATGATAAAAATGGTTAATAGCCAGCAACCATATTTACAATGTTTTACTCCCTATAGTAATTAAATGTTTTCAAAAATAATATGAATTTTTGCTATGAATTCATATTTTAATCAAACTTTCTTCATTCAATGTTGAACCGTTAAAGCCCTTATGGATAGATATAAATTGAAAAAATTAATTGATTGATTTAGCATTATATTGAACCTTTTTGAAAGAAAAGAGAATAAAAGTCCTAAACTACTGTTAAAGTCTTCAAATTGGTTGATAAGTTGAAGCAGTTAATGATCTTTCAGCATAGCTAATGTGAAAAATAGCATAGACAATTAAAGTTGAAATGATGCCTCATTTATCGACATATGAAGCTATACAAAGTAGATATGGGTAATGGGTCGTGCGTGGCACAGTCCTTTTACATAAAACCCTGGTCTGGCACGGCCCTAAGCCTAGGGGTGGTGGGTCGTGCCAGGCACGGCTCGTTGGCCTATTAGGCCTGCAGGCCTAATGAGCTATTTTTTTTTATTTTTTTCAAAAAGGGCCCATGCTAGGCATGGTCCATAGTAGGTACTTCCTTAGCAGCTATTTTTTCACCCCCAATGGCCATTTTTTATATTTTTACAATTTTAACCCCCCCAATAACCATAAAATAGCTAGTTTTAGGGATATTTCGGGGAAGTGAAAATATTTGGATTTCTATAAATACCCCATCCTCTTCCATTCTCACCACACCAAACTAGTTCTCCTCTCTTTCTTTACTACTACTTCTTCTTCTCTCTCTTAACAATATTTAATTAGTAATTAGCAATTTAATTTTTAGTTTGATTATATAAATGCTACACAAGAGGAGGATTAGTTCATCTATTAGAGGTCCTTGTTGAGGTCTTGAGGAGCACAAGAGAAAGCTCACAAATCTTCACAGCTCCACTCTGCCTCTACTCAATTTTCTCTTATGGTTGTGGTTAGTTTTTATTATTTGTATTCATCATATTTAGATATGGCATCTTTTGATGAGAGTTATTTTGGCATTCTCCCTATTTTTGAGGAGAAAAAAACTAATCTTCCTAATCCTTACGAAACTAATAGTGAAGGTCAAACCTCTTCCTATAAGAGGATTAGTGTTGTATAGACTGATTTTGATAGAGTTATAGTTGATGGAGTCTTAAAAGTAAAATATAAAAAATATATCAAGTTATATAGTTATGCTAATAGTAGGAGAATTGGCCATTTGAAGAGATATCAAGAGAGTCATAGGATGAGTGATTCTCATTTTCAAAATATCTTTAATATATAAGAGGATAATCTTATAGGTAATTTTGTATATAACTATGAAAATCAAAGAAAAATACTCGTAAAATAGATAGTTAAAGATGAATTATCTTTTAGCTTATGTAAGTTTTTTAATTTTGAAGAGTATATTCAATTGATCCTACAACCTACTTACAGAAGAATTAGTAGACATACATTAGAAGAGTAGCTATAACTAATTATTCAGTAATGAAACAAGATTTGATTGAAACTCTTACTACCCTAAATACAAAAGTTGCGTTAACTTCTGATATTTGATCAGTATCTATTAGTAGCAATTATTTTATTATTGTTATTTCTCATTACGTTGATAATGATTGATAATTAAATAAATATATTTTTATTTTTCATGCTTTTGATTTTTTACATTCTAGATAACAAATCTCTAATACTATTTATCAAACTACATGTTCATATAGTATTAATAATAAAATTATATCTATTATTTTTGATAATATATCTAATAATAATTCTGCTATCGTAATATTGAAAGACTCATGCATCCCATTCTAAATAGATATTTGTTACATATTAGATGTGCATGTCATTTTTTAAATCTCTTTATTTAAGCTGGCATAGGTATAATTCACGATGTCATTACTAAAATTACAAATGTAGTTTCTTTTATTCATGCTTCAAGAGCAAAAATTCAAGAATTTAAGCAACTATGTATAGATCATGATAAACGTTAAAATTTAAACTTGATGTAGTTACTCATTGTAACTCATTGTAACTCAATATATACTATGATACATAATGCATTAATATATAAAAAATTATTAAGTGCATATATTAATGAGCATATATTAGACTTTATATTGACTGAAAATAATTAGAACAAAGATAAAATTTTGAAAGATTTTTTAATTAGTTTTTATAATGCCACTAATGCTCTTTTTGATGTTTATTATCTAACATCTTGTTCATTTTCACAACAAGCATATATCATTAGCCAAAACTTTGTACAACATAGAATTGATGATATTTTAATATCTATTATTGAAGAAATAGAATCTAAATAGAATAAGTATTGGGATAAGGTATGTCCTATGCATAACTTAGCTACTGTATTTGATCCACATGTTAAATTGAGTGGTATGCTGATTTTATTTGATGCATATAATGAAAACATATTTAAAGATTCGAAACCCGCTAAAGTTGAAGTAACCTAAACTTTTTATGATATTTATGCTTTATATGATGAAAAGATTTATGAATCTAGATTGCCCATATCAGCTTCACAAAGCTCAACTTCTTTTTCTAGTACTTCTTCTTCATCATTTATTTTTTCTTTCATTGTACATAGCAAACATACACATACTTCAAGTTTACCTACATCTTCATCTTTAAGCAGTGAACTTGAATTTTATTTATGAAATGATCTTCAATCTATATATGATGAAAATCAAAAAGAAAATCTTGATATATTAGCTTGATGGAAGAGTGTTAAAAGTCAATATTCTATTATATCTGTCATTGTACGTGATATCTTAATTGTGTCGATGTCCACAATAGCATCAAAATCTATTTGTAGTGCAAGTCGATGTATTCTTGATAAAAAAAGAAGTAGGATGACAAGCGATATAATTGAAATGCTTGTCTGCTTTAAATATTGATTGGATACCGAAGAGAGACTTCAAGATAAAAGTGGACATGATACAACATTCGATGATGATGACACAAATACTACTGACGATCAGTAAGATTTTTATCATTTATTTTTAATTTTTAATTTTTTATAATTATATTTTATTATTTTTTAATTGTTGAAATGAGTCACCTCTATTTCTTTTCTCTCTCTCATTGTATTTTGGAGGTTAGACCTAGCCTCCCTCCCTCTCTTGTATCATTTTGATTTTTATTAATAAAAAAAATATAGATAAATTATTTTTTTATCTAAATATTACTTAAAAAATACTTATCTAAAAAAATATAGTTTTCTGAATAAATTTTTTATCCACAAAAGAACAGGCCCATGGCCTCTTTTTTTGTGGATAAAAGATTTATTCAGAAAACTATATTTTTTTGGATATGTATTTTTCAAATAATATTTAGAGAGGAAAATAATCTATTCATAATCTTTTGTATATTGAAAAATAGTTTGAGAATTTGTTATCTATGTTCTTTTATATTATTATTTTTCTAGATAAGTTGCTATGATCCATCCATATTTTTTATGATAACTTTTATTATATAAATATTATTATATATAATAATATAATATAATATATAATAATAATATATTATATTATCTTAGTATATATTATTATATATAAAATATATTATATTATATTTATATATATTATTATATTATTATACTATTATATTATTATAATATATTATTATATATCATAATATTATATTATATTGCTATATTATTATATTATAATATTACAAATATAAAATATTAATATATTATAATATTATATTATATTAATATCTTATATTAATAATATAATTTTATTATATACAATAATATAGTATAATATATTATACATATTAATCGATCAAATATATCATATTATTATATTATTATGCATTATTATATGATTATAAAATATTATAGTATATTATAATTTATTATATCATATTATTATATTATTATATATTATAATATATTATTATGTAATATATTATTATATTATATCAATACACATCAAAATGTATTATACTATCATATTATTATGGTATTATATTTATAATATATTATGTAAATATTATATTTTACTATTTCATAATATATTATATTATTTTAATATATCATAATAATATAATATATGATATTATTATATTATTATATAAAATATTAATATATTATATTATTTTATTATTATATATTATTATTACATTATATTAATATCTTATATTAATATAATATAATATATATGACATAATATTATTATATATAATAATATAGTATAATATGTTATAAATATTAATATTTATTATATTATATTATATTATTATTATATATTATTATATTATTATATTATTATAATATATTATATAAATATTATATTATTATAAGGTTAAGGGTATGTTAGGAATGAATTAAAAAGATTATTTTTTTGATTAATAAAAAAATAATTTAGCCACCCCTTGGGTAGATAAGATTTTTTTATTTTATGGATAAATGCTATCTATGAAAAAGTAACTTATCCATTTTGAAAAATATGAGAACATGGGTAAGTTGGTCATTGAAAAAGTTGATCAATTTTTTTATGATATTTACCTATAAAAAAATAAGCCCTATGGGTAAATATCATAAAAAAATTGATCAACTTTTTTATTGATCAATTTATCCATGTTCTCATATTTTTCAAGATTGATAAATTATTTTTTATGGATAGTATTTATCCATGAAATGAAAAAAAAAATTTACCTAGCTAGATGTCTGGGAGTGAGGTGTTGAGAGAGTTGGATGGTCTCAGTGTTGAATTTTAGAAAGATGATCCAATTAGTAGTAAGAAGAGGAAGCACCGATCAAAGGCAGATGACATACACTTTAATTGAAGAAAAAAAAGCATATTCTTTGACTTATCATATTGGAAGACAAACTTATTGCGCTACTTCTTAGATGTCATATATATTGAAAAGAATGTGTGTGAGCTCCTATTGATAATGATCTTGAACATTAAGGATAAGACCAAAGATAACTTGAATTTTCGGTTTGACTTACAAGAATGGAGTATTAGAAAATCACTCCATCCAGAGCCGGTAGGTAGAGAGCAGTGGAGGCTCTCTTATGCATGCAATGTTATGAATATCTTTGAATGATCTACATTTCTTCATATGTTGGAGAACATAAAGGTCTCAGATGGGTACTCAACCAACATATCAAAGCATATAAATAGT
Organism: Elaeis guineensis; assembly: GCF_000442705.2. Classification (NCBI taxonomy): domain Eukaryota; kingdom Viridiplantae; phylum Streptophyta; class Magnoliopsida; order Arecales; family Arecaceae; genus Elaeis; species Elaeis guineensis. The sequence goes on from NC_025993.2 coordinate 117,294,302, forward strand.
AAGGATGTGAGACTTGATGGATTGAAGACTCATGATTACCATATGTTGGTGCAATAGTTGATCCCAATAGCTATTTATTATGTGTTGCCAAAAAATATGAGAATGGCTATTATTCATCTTTGCAACTTTTATAGAGATATTTGTGTGAAAAGGTTACTTAAGAAAAATATGAAGAAAATGAAGGTAAGGACGGTGACTATATTATGTGATCTGGAGAAGATATTTCCACCATCATTTTTTATAATAATGATGCATCTTACCATGCACCTTACAGGAGAAGTTGCACTTGGAGGCCTAGTATTCTATCGATGGATGTACCCCACCAAGAAGAATATTCAAATGTTGAAATCTTATGTAAAAAATATGAATCGCCCGAAGAGATCCATAGCAAAAGGTTATTTGGATCAAGAGTATATGGATTTTTATACGATATACTTAAACAAGCTCGAGACATGTCATAACCGATCAATGAGGAATCAGGATGATCAATATGAGCCAATTGAACCTGCATTTGAGTCCATTCCATGGTCAGGTGGACTTCCCACTTCATACTATCTCATTGATTTGAGCCTTGAAGAAAGGAACAAGGTGCACTGCTACGTATTATTTAATTATGATGTCATTGAGCCATACATAAGGTGAGTCACTCAATCTTATTTATTTCTCATTACTTAGAAGAAAATACCTCATTACACCTAAATTTATTTCTTATGCAACAAACATAAGGAGGTTATAAGAATAAAATACGGTACTCTAAGTATACGAAAAAAAGAAAAAATGCATAGCAAAGAGTTCTCAGAGTGGTTCAAAGATCATGTAAGTGAGTATATATTCCTGTCTTGTACATCCTATTTGAATATATTTACTAATTAGGTGTCATCTTTTTAGGTGTGGAGATTACCGTCTATGATGTGAGCCATGAAGTGCGTACTCTTTCAATGGGACATAATCGCACCGTGCGTGAGTACAAAACACTGATCATTAATGGCTACATGTTCAATATTCACAGTCGAGCCGTAAATATGGCAACACAAAATAGTGGCGTGATGTTGAGCGCCACCACTGGGTGTTATGCTAGCTTGAGGGATTCACAGCCTTGTACGGAGGATCTGAACTATTATGGGGTTGTAGAGAAGATGGTCATCTTGGACTACTATTCTAAAGGAAGGGTTGCATTGATGAAATACGATTGGTTTGATACTTTATCTCAGATAGAGATGAAGATTAATGAGTATGGTTTTACTCTCATCCACATGTAATGCCATCTCTATACTGAAGAACCGTATATACTTGCCTCCTAAGCTAGTCGAGTCTTTTATGTTGGTGATCCTTTAGAGCCTCAATGGGGTGTTGTTGTGAGGATGGTGTCTAGACATATCTTTGATGATATCGAGGTTGATGACGATGTTGGACCATGCATATAAAGTGTTCCTCTAGGATAAAACTTATGTAGTATTGTCAAGATCTCGGATGCATTTATTAGGAGTGATGGTGATGTCCATATTATAGATGCCAATAGGCGATAAGTTCAACATCTTGATATAAATGTTAGTGTTTATTTATTAATGCTCTACTAATGTTATTGTTTAATAATATGTTATATTTGTTAATGTTCATTAACGTTGTAGGTCACGATGGTATCAAAACATCATCTAGCTTTCACTCCCGTCCCTCGACGGACTATGCAGAGCTTGGCATCTGAGCTGTTGCCGGCACATACTTTATCCACCTCCTCATTGGCTTCAGCTTCGGCTTCACAGGCATATACTTCTCCCATCGATACATCTGAGCCTCCACTGACAGCCACATCGTCGGTCTATGCATCTCTAGCACATACTTCATCCATCGATGAGGCTCCACCGGCATCCACATTGCACGATCCTAGTGAGAGTAGATTTTTATTGTATTAATTAATTATTTATTTATTATATAGTTATTGTACACTCTTATATATTCATAATATATTTTCATTACAGGTGAATCATCCAATAGAATATTTTGCGGTCCCACACATATGTCGTATGTGTGGAACCACCAGCATCAGGCATGATGGAGTACGATCATGAGGAGAGAACAGTAGGAGAGACCGCATGGGAGATGCATTCCTTTTCGGTGTGCTTGTGAGGTGTTTCGACATCATTTTCGTACTACCCATAGACTGACAATTGATGGATGCTGGTTTCAAAGATCGGGTGTGGAAAGAGATTTGGATAAGTGTATCTTAAATATATATATATGCATGTGATATGTTTATACTTTTGATTAGAATAATTTTATAACTGACTTCTGATAACTTTATAAAGAAGATGTATGATTTTTCAGATCATGAAAGGATTTTAGATGCCCGACTGCAAAAGATTGAAGAGTTGTATCGGAACTGTAAGGTCAAGCTCCACAAAGGGTGGCTAGAGCATCGTAAGGACATAGAGGAGGAGCTTGTTTCTTGGATCCAAGACTGTCCCCTGAGTCAGTGGGACGAGATGGTCAGGCATTGGAGGAGTCAAGAGTTTTTGGTTTAATTTGTAACTTGTGAATTTTTCATTATACTAACAATTGTATTTGATTTTAACTTATGTGATTTAAATATTTTTTAGGCTGCATCTCGTCAGAATTGGAAGAACCAAACTACTCAGAAGTACCCACACTCGGCCATGAGTCTATGGCCAGTCGTGTGCATAGAGAGGTAATGAATTCTGACTCTTTAGTTTACAAGTTATTGAATTGTTATTTTTGTGTGTTTCTAATAAGCTGATTAATTATTATAGCTAATGAGAGAGGGGGTGATGTCCAGCCGTAGCACTATCGAGTCGTACGGACAAGAAGGGCAGGCCAATAAACATCATGATTGAAAGAATTTTTATAAGTAATAACTAGAGTATGATTAGTATTATAGTATTTTTTATGAGATTTTATTTGAATTTACAATTACAGGAGCAGTTAGATGCGCTTGCGAGCTAGGACCCAGATACCTCTGGCTCCCATGACCATCTGTCTCAGGTCTTAGGACCTTAGCACTCTAGGAGAATTCATTATAGGCCCGGATATAGACTGATGAGCTACTGATCTGAGATGAGCGTCTTCTCATATGCTTTCGGGATTATTAGTCGGGAGCAGCTTGATGAGGCCTTGGCGCAGGCAGCTTAAGCTTAGAAGCACGCATCTCAGCTATAGAGCATCATGTCCGCTATGGTGACACAGCTGTCTACTGATCTTGGAGTAGATTTTTTAAACATTCAGGACATATTGGCTAGCATTTCAGCTCCAGCCCCTCTAGCTCTTGCTACAGTCCCTCCCGCTCCTGCTACAGCCCCTCCTGGTCCTGCTTCAGTCCCTCCCGATAATGACGAAATATTTGGAGAGGAGGATTTTGATTTACATGATTTTTGATATATTTTATTTTTATTTAAAAAATATTATAATATAATTTGAGTAATACAATTTGAGTATTTGAGAAATATTGTACTTGTTATTGAGTTTTATGTGAAATTTTTTGTTCTTACAAATTTTAGTCTGAGTAATTATATATTGAATTGCATCTATCAAATAAAAAAAGGATAAAAAATGATAATTTTTTTTTTTTTATTGATCAACAAGTTATGGCAGCGGTTGCACAACTGCTGCATACAATCGCTGCTGTAGCTCTTTACCAACCGCTGTCAAAATCTATGGCAGCGGTTGACAAACCGCTATCGTACATCTATAAAAGCGATTGTAAAATCATTATCATAGTTTGAAATATGATAACAATTTTGTAACTGCTGCTATAGAAGATATAACAGCGATTTTGTAACCGCTGCTATAGAATTTATAGTAGCAGTTGTAGAACCACTGCTATAGAGGCTATAGCAGCAGTTAGATAATCGCTGCTCTAGATAACTATAGCAGTAGTTATCCAACCACTACTTTAATCCAATCACTACTATAGCCAATCTACAGTAGCGGTTGAAAAATCATTGCTTTATAGTTTGTTATAGCAGCGATTGAGTAACCACTTCTATACCCTATATATGACAGCGGTTGCAGCAACCGCTGCCATAGACCTACGACAACGGCGATAGTGGCAGCAGTTACGGAACCGCTGCTGTAGGCTATGACGGTAGTTTTTTTGGCTATGGCAGTGATTTTGCTACCGTAGGCCCTTTCTGTAGTAGTGACATCTGCCACTTGATTAGATGATTTGACATATAGAAGACATAATTCTCCATTGTCTATCTTTTTTCAGATAAAATGACGGTTAATTTCTACATGCTTAGTCCTATCATGTTGGATGGGATTGTTAGCAATATTGATCACCGTCTTATTGTCACAATACGACTTCATAAGAGACTCTACTATAATACCAATGTCCTTTAGGAGAATTCTTATCCATAGAAGTTCAGCAACCCCATAGGCCATAGCACGATACTCAGCCTCTGCACTGAAGCGAGCACATGTGGATTGTTTCTTACTCCTTTAAGTTAACAATTTTTTTCTAAAAAATACACAATAGCCTATGGTAGAGCATCTATCGTCAACTGATCCAACCCAATCAGCATCAGTATATCCTTCCAGAGTGAGATGATCATTCTTCCTGTATATCAATTCTTTTTCTGGTGATCCCTTAATATACCTTAGAATTCTATCAACAGCTTTCATATGGGCAGTGGTAGGGGCACACATGAATTGGCTAACTACACTTACTGCATAAGTGATGTCAGGTCTTGTAAGGGTGAGATATAAGAGTTTACCTACAAGATGTTGATATTGTTCCTTCTCTTCATGACAGAGTTGAGTCCCATTTATGATAGATAAGTGATGATTAGTTTCTATGGGAGTATTGATTGGCTTACTCCCAAGCTTCCCAGTTTCTCGAAGAAGATTGAGAGCATATTTCCTCTGACACAAATGGATGCACCCATTTGACCTTGCAACTTCTATTCCCAAGAAGTACTTCATATGACCAAGGTCTTTAATTTTAAATTCAGAACTCAACATGTCTTTCAAAAATTAAATTTCAACTTCATTATTTCCAATGATAAGCATGTCATCAACATAAATAATTAGGACAACCACCTTATTTTCATTTCTCCTCACAAAGAGAGTATAATCAGCATTACCTTGAGTATAGTCAAAACTCTTCATGACAATCCACAATCTATCAAACCAAGCTCGGAGAGATTGTTTCAGTCCATACAATATTTTTCTTAGTCTACAATATTTTTCTTCAATATTAAAATCCGATGGTGGTTGCATGTAAACCTCTTCCTTCAAATCTCTATTGAGGAATGCATTTTTGACGTCCATCTAGTATAAATTCTATGAGTATTGAGTAGCAATAGATAGGATCACTCAGACAAATTTTTACTTTGCAACTAGAGCAAATATTTTCTTGTAGTCAATACCGTATGTTTGGGTGAAGCCTTTTGCAACAAGTCTCGCCTTATATCTTGCTATAGTGCTATTAGAGTTGTACTTGATAGGATACACCCATTTAGAGCCCACCACATGCTTTCCTGCAGGAATATCAATAATCTTCCAAGTATTGTTGTTTTCAAGGGCTCTCATTTCTTCTTCCATAGCATGATTCTATTTGGAGTCCTTTCTAGCCTCTGTAAAACAACTAGGAATTGGGCAAGTAGAGATAGTAGACAGGAAAGCAAGATGTAAGGGTGAAACATAAGCATAGCTGACATATTGATCAATAGGATACTTAGAATGAGGATGTTTAGTGCATTCTCTAGATGCTTTTCTCAAGGTAATAGATATGCCAAGTTCAACATTAAGATTACCTTGAGTAGAGACATCAGCTATAGATAGAAGATAAGGATCCTGCAACTCAGCAACCTCTAGAGAGTGGTTAGTAGTATGGCCTTCTTCATTAGTAGCCCCTATATCTCCTTCATTCTCCTCTTGACCTTCATCTCTATGGATATCTCTAGAAGAAGTGGGAATCGAAATGGGAGCTCTCTTCCACCATATTATGAATCTCCCCTTGAAGAGAGTTCCCATAATGCACAAATGATTCATGTTCAAAAAATATAATATTCTTAGTAACAAATCTACGTCCAGTAGTAGGATCAAGATAGTTATAATCTTTCTGAGTAGGAGAGTACCCAAGAAAGATTTCTGAGATAGAATGAGGGTCAAGTTTAGATCTTTATGGATGAAACAAAGACACCCAAACACACCAAGAGATAAAGAGAAAATAGGTCTATCAAGATGCAAGAAAAGATAAGAAATTTTATTACCAAGAGTATGAGAAGGCATACGATTGATGATATATATGACAGTAAGAATGACATCAACCCAGTACCTTTTTAGAAGATTGTGGGTAAATAAGAGCGTGCGAGCCATATCTAGTAGGTGATGATTTTTTTTTCAGCAATGCCATTTTGTTGAGTAGTATAGGCACGTGAAGTTTTATGGAGAATACCTTCATCTTGAAAAAAAGTAACAAGAGAATGAGCAAAATACTCTCGAGCATTATCAGAGCGAAAAACTTTGACTCTCTTTCCAAATTGGGTCAGAATCATTTTGCAAAAGATTTGAACAATGTGAGCGATTTCTTCTCTAGGCCTAAGTAAATATGTCAAGGTATAATATGAGTAACTATCAGTAAATGTAACATAATATTTGTGACCATCTAAAGATTCAACAGTTGTAGGTCCCCACACATCAGAATGAATTAAGTCAAACAAGCCAGAAATATTATGCATAGAATATAGAAACAAAGCTCGACAATGCTTAGATAATTGACAAACTTTGCAATTTAAGAGTTCATGACTAACCCTACAAAATAAGTTGGAAAAAAGAAAATGAAGTGATGGAAAACTAAGATGACCAAGATGGCGGTGCCAAAGGTAGATATGCTCAAGTTTGGTGTCAACTTCAGGACCAGCTCTAGTGTGAAAAGCAGTAACTTGCTTGGACTAAAGGTAATAAAGACGACCAATCTTACGACCACTCCCAATCATTTGCCTCATTTGCAGATCTTGAAAGATACAATAATGAGAAAAAAGGTCACGGCACAATTAAGATCTTCAGTAATAGTACCAATAGAAAGTAGGTTTAAAGACATGTCAGGAACATGAAGAGTAGAATGAAGTGTAAGATTATCTATTAACTGAACTACCTCCTTTCTAGCAATTGTGGATTGAGAGCCATCAGCAACAGTAACTTTCTTTTGCCCCGATCCAAAGATGTAGGAAGAAAAAAGGCTAGAGTTATCTGTCATGTGGTTTATGACACCGAAATCTAACACCCAAGCTGGAGAGGAGGGAGAGGTAACATTAAGAGCCATACCACCTGTACTATCACCAAAAGGATTGTTCACATAAGCCATGGAAGCATCAGGAGATGTGGATGCATCTGAGAGAGAATGTGCTGAAGACAAGCTAAGTCACCACTGGAGAGATTCGCTATCTCACTCTTTGTCCCTCTATCTGGTTGATTAGGAGTGATCCCTCTGGCCACCACTGCATTACTGCTTGTGGGTTGGCTTTTTTTGTTATTTTTGAATTTTGTAGTCTTTTTTTTAGGATGAAACCCCCAGCAGAAGTCAACAGAATGATTCTTCCTACCATAGTGGCTATAAATCTTGGTTCTCTTAGTATTTTCGTGCCCTTTGCTAGGACGACCTCCCTTAGAAGTAGAAGTCAGAGCAGAGTGATCTTCAATCAGAGAAGTAGAAGGAGTCATCATCTTTTTTCGCACCTCTTCACCTAAAATTTTGTAATAAACTTGTTCAAGTGAAGGAAGAGAGTCGAGGCTAAGAATCTAGCTCTTCAACTCCTCACATTCGGAGTTCAATCGGACTAAGAATTTGAAGATTTGATTTCACTGCTCATGGTCTTAGAACTTTTTCTGATCAGCCGGACACGCCCAATCATCAATAGTGTAGCAATCAAGTTCTTTCCATGCGAAGAGCACCAAAATAGGCGGTAATAGTCAAGCTCCCCTGCTGAAGCTGATGAATTTCGCAGATCAGTTAAAAAATACGAACAGTGTCCTGGTTATGCCCAAACATTTCTTCTAGAAGAACCCACATCTCTCGAGCAGTCTTCTTTCGAAGGATCATTCTTTAAATCTCTGCACTAATTGAATTAATGATCTATGCCATTACCAAATTGTTCTCCATCAACCAAGTATTATATCGTGGATCAGTTGTTGAGGGTTCGACAACTCATCCATTGATGTAGCCGACCTTACCACGATCTGCAATATACATCTTGACAGTCGTTGACCACACTATATAATTTGATTCAGTCAATTTTATTGGGACAATTGAGAGGTTAATGCTATCATTACTCATTGGAGTATTGCTAGCCAGAGGTATATTAATCACAGGAGAGTGCTCGAATGAGTTCAAAGAGTCCGTAGTAGTCGACATTGGAAGGCAAATCACAAATGTAATCACAAATAGAACACAAATGGAATCAGATTTAGATTTAGTATCAGTAATGAAGCTCAATCAGAGAATAATTTCATCTCCACTTGAAAGAACACGGAGTAAGATGTTGTCGATCGACCGAGACCTTCGAAGAGATAGTAGAATCTAATATCAAAAAGAAACTAAAGTAGAATCGACGTAAGAATCGACGTTGGTGGACTGCCACACGTCGATCTTGAGGAAAAAAGATGGAGCCGATGGACTGCCGCACACCCGAGAAGGAAGCTAGAAGTCGGAGTTTGATCAAAAGCAAGGATCAACCTTGCTCTGATACCATGTAGAAAAAGATATTTGGAAAAAAAAAAATTCTATATTTCTCATTCTCTTTACCTTCATGGATACAAATCTATAAACACACAAAAAGAAAAGGCTACTATAGTAGCATATCCAAACATGTATGGTATAAAAAACAAATATGTTTAAAAAATTATAAGAAAATATGGTAAGCTTGACCCCTGTAATCCTTATAGTAATATGGCCATAATAGCCATGATCTCATGATTACAAATCTGATATGACCATAAGTCATGTTCTCAAATTCAAAAAATCTGGCTTTTTATTTCTTCTTTCTACACTTTGTAATCTATTGGAAATTTAATCCAATAATAATTTCTTAAAACATGCTGATGAAAATTTAATCTAAGGATGTGTTTGCAATTCTATCTTCCATTATATAAAAGCAAGTTTTTATCTTGATTTAGAATTTTCCTAATTGTAGGAGTTTGAGTTAGATTTACCATCGTACTTGCCAAAGGACCTTCATATTGTTTTTTTGGTAAAGCAAAGGACCTTTATATTAACACCTCAAGAAATTAGAATATACTATATAATCCATCCAAGTCTCTTTTACTTGTGACGATGATCATGGTTCTTCAGATTAGATTAATATTGGTGAACTATTCCTCATAAAATTTTGAAGGTTTTGCAAGTATGAAATGCCTTACAATCCCGATGACCTCATGGTCTAGTACAAGGGAGTGGTAAGCCATTTTACTCACTTTTGTTCTTCTTTTATCTGTTTCCATGATTGCTGAGTTTACCTTCCCCCCAGATAGTGATCTCTATTTTTGTTCTCTCATGATGTCATCTAAATGTAAATTAGGATAAAAAGAAAATAACACATATATTTTATCTTGATTTGCAAATACTCCTTTGTATCTCCACTTGTTATAATGTCAACTTTATATGTTTTAGTTTGTTGCAATATCTTCTATTGACCGCTCAATTTGAAATAAAGCTTGCTGTTGGTGCCTATATGGCAAAAATAGATTACTTAAAATACTGAGATGGATTTGTTGGATTATTTTAAAATATGATGAAATATGATATGGACTTAAAAGAGATAAAAAGATCAAAATAAACCAAGCTCTAACCTTAACCCCTTCACCTCCCCTATCTATTTTCCCTAAATTGGCCATACAACCCCATCGACGACTGTCCGACCACTGTTGTTGTTGCCCCCATCGCCTCGACTACTGCTGACTCGATTTCTATCATTTTCTCCTCCTCTCTCTTTGTCTTCTTTTCTCTCTATCCTTCTCATTTCTTCTCCTTCTCTCTCTCTCTCTCTCTTCTCTCCTCTTCCTTCCCTTTTCTTTCAAAAACTTGGATGAAAAAGACAAGAAGCACAATTGAGAGTTTTTGGTTCTTACTTGAGGACATCTTCGAGCAATCTATTGTAATTTTTGGTCTAGTACTTATCTTGGTAGGTGTTGGAGATAAAGGAGATGAGATTGTTGAGTTGGATTTCTCTGCTTTTTTTTTTTTTGATCTACGAGAAAGGTGAGGCTGGCAGTCACAGGAACAATTAAGAGGTAGGAGGGGTGAATGGGGGTGTTGGGGAGGGTGGGTGGAGATATAGATGGCTAGGATATTTTAAAAATAGCAAGCCACATAAAAAGTATATAGGTCCGACTACATAAAAGAAAAGCCATTCCATTTCGCATAAACGTTCTCGTATTTTTTTTATAAGAGCTTCCACATGTAAGCAAGTTTATCAATTTTTGTATGGGCGCCCACATATTTTTTTTAATGCATAAATTATCTAGCCACTATATTTTTTTCTCTTTTAAAAATTTATCTCTATGCTTTTGTATGATTTATGTTTTTAAAAAATATTTTAGAAAAAAAAAGCCTCTTTATCCTTTTTTTTTGGGTGGACATTTTTTCACAGCTTTATATGCTAAATAATTTAATATATAATTCGATATTTTTTATTTTTAGGAAAGAATATAGTGACTTGACTGTTGATTTCTACACATATTTTTGGATATAAGTATAAATTTATATTGATATTTTTAAGTTAATTAGCCAATCTATTTTATTGTTACATATATTAATCTTCTGATTGAAGATATTATTATTGTGAAGGTTATTGAATGATGCCATATATATATTTATTATGATTATTTTAATTTAATTAAAAATAATAATTTTTGTTATTAAATTATTGTTTTAATGACTTTTTGGTACATAATTGTTGATTTAATAATTGATTAAAAATACTGTTATCGATTTTGTCATAATTTCACCAAATGTTAAATTAATTGGTCCATTCATTTTGTTGTAGATATATTAAATTTATAATTGAATCTATTATCATTTGAACATTGTTCACCAATAGACATGTATAAATTTCTGAAATAGAATTATATATTATATCTTCTTTGATTTATAAAAAAATTCATAGCATATATTTTCTTTTCTACATTTTAGATAGCTTCGATGTGCAATGCGGGTCCAAAACTAGCTTCCAAAAAGATTGAGTTAGTTCTGCGTCTGACATACAGTCATTTAGTAACATCCAAATTAGCTGAACAATATGTCCTTCATCACCTAAAGAGCGTGGGTCAAAGAGATCAAGGAGTTAATTACATCCATATTTTTCATATCATCGTCGATTTGTAAAATTTCAATAATAACAATTTTAATTTTAAGGTGACTAAAATTTTTGAACATGGTGAATCCTAATTGCCTTATTTACATAAAAGTTTGAATGCCGAACCTTCTTCACTCTAAATTCTAGAAGAAAAAGCTATCTCGACTTTTGAAAAGCATGTTCAATCTGAGCTCTTGTAGGAAGAAACTCCAGCAAAAAAAATTCTTCAAGCAAGTGATATATTTCAATCAAAAGCCTTTTCTTATTATAATAATCATTTATATTAATCATATAAAGGAATAATAATAAATATTATATTATTCCAGTCCTATTTTCACACCATCATCACCTACGACTTTCCATGACCTTCACGCTGGCCTATTTCCAATGCCGCTTGCAAAAGGGAAAAATGTAATAAAAATGATAAATTTGCCACAAGTTAAGAAACAATGGAAATTATTAAACTTTTATGCAGTTGTAAATTAGAGAGGCAAAAATAATTAAGATAACAAAAAGAACACCAAGTATAACAACAAATAGCATCATCACTTAAATTCTTCCAAATTAATGGGAAACCAATCATAAAATCCATGTGTAAGTCGAATAATTCTTGATCAACTAATCTAAATCTTTGTTATATTGAAGAATCATTCAGCTATATATATATATATATATATATATATATATATATATATATATATATATATAATATATATATAGAGAGAGAGAGAGAGAGAGAGAGAGACTTTGTTGTGTTTCTTAATAATTCAAGGCATCATTTATTTGCCTATCAAGGTCCACACATACACACAACTTCAATTTTGATAAGTAGTCTTTTGGTCTGGCCCGAAATAATAATGCTCTAGTTGAAATCGGATTGAATACCATCATATATATATATATATATATATATTATTGACAAATATAAATATGGGTATGGATATTATTTGAATATAAAAATTCATATCCATATTTATTTTTAAACAGATATAGATATCATTTAGATACTATAAATATGGATATGATTACAGATATTACTCAGATAATTAAATTTTATATCTATAAAATTAAAAATATTATTAAATAGATAATAAATTAAATTAATAATTTATTTATATAATTATATATTCTCTTAAAAATTAATAAGTTCTATATAGAATTATGTAGGTTACATATAGATTTAGATATTTGAATATAGATCAGATAGTTGTTTATTTATATCCATATTTATTTATTTTTTATAAATATAGATATAAAAATAATTATTAATTGGATTTTTAAAATTTTATACATATTTGAATTAGTTTAAATATAAAAATAAATCTATATGGATAATATCTATCCCACTTTCACCTGTAATTCTCGGCCCAGTCCATTCCCAACAGCGGTAAGCGCATGGATGGTGACAAACAACCAGCTTAAATAAAGGCCCGAAGCCCTTCAAGAGAAAGAACCCAGGCTCTCGACACTCCGCCCTGCCCCCAACCCCAACGCGCTTTTTCTCCCTCATTCTAACGAAAAAATAAAAAGAAAACCCATCCATCAGACGGTCCAGATCACCCCATCCCTTCCATATCCACACTTTTCACCCGTCTGATCTTACCCTCGCGCCCTTCATCACCGACCAACCCGTGCTTCCTCTTCCCTCCCTTCCCGCTTGCGAGCCCGATGATGCCGAGCTCCGAAGACGACCTCAGCCGCGATCTCTACTCCATCCCCAGCTCTTCCAGTTACCTTCAGATATCCTTCCTCTCTCTCCCCCCCTCTCTCTCAGGGTTAGGGTTAGGGTTTTTTCTGGTCTCGATCTCAGGGTTCCTGGTCGTCTTTCTTGCTTGCAGGCTGGTTCCAATGGGACGAGATCCACGAGACGGAGCGGCGGGAGCTGCCGGAGTTCTTCGATGGGAGTGCCGCCTCCCGGAACCTTAGGGTCTACAAGGAGTACCGCGACTTCATCATCAACAAGTTCCGGGAGGACCCCTCTCGTCGGCTGACCTTCACAGAGGTCCGGAAGTCGCTGATCGGAGACGTTGGAACCCTTCACAAGGTGTTCCTTTTCTTGGAGAGATGGGGGCTGATCAATTTCGGGATTTCAGGTGGGCGGCCGCGGCAGCCGGAGGAGGTGGGGCCGCGGGTTGTGGTGGAGGAGGCGGGGGCTGGGGTGCAGGTGGTGCCAGCGTCCTCGAAATTGGCTTCGGGGCGGTCGGCGGTGGCGGCGACGGCTGCTGGGGCTGGGGAGACTGGGTTCAGGTTGCCGCCGCTGTCGTCGTACTCGGATGTGTTTGGGGACTGGGCGCCGGGGAAGGGCCCGGTGTGCGCGGTCTGCGGGAATGAGGGTGTCTCTGGTCGACATGAACCACTGATCGAGGTGACACTCTTTGAACATTTCTTCTTGTTCTGTTCTAATTCGGATGAGGAAGAGGAAAGAAATCCATGTTTTAGATGTTTGAGTTTTGTTTGCTCAAAGAGTTTGCTATGAATTGTATTGAACTGTCAGAAATTTCTAGTATCAAAGAATAAGGTCATGGTAGCAGTATAGTTATTAGACCATCACAAAACTGAAGAGATATGGCACGGTTCTACAAGTTCCTGCAAAAGCTTCAAAAATGTTGATTTTGGTGATAACTAATGGGCTGTCACATGCTGGCTTGAGTGTTGAAGCAAAAAGGCATGTGCATTAGGGGTTTTGCATGCTGCATTTCTAACGAAAAACCGATGTCTGTGCATTTATTGATAGCATCCTCGCACTTGACTATATTAATAGGTTGCCGTGGAAAGACATGTAATTGAGATAAAGTGAACTGCATGTGCATGCAGATGATATGCTCTTAGTTGTCACATTTTAATGATTGGTATGTGACTGTCTTACCATTTTTTATTAACAATATAACATATCCATTCACAATATATTCCATAGCTGACTCAGTGCCCTATCTACCAAATCCACTTCATTCAATCCGGTATATAATCCTTGTAAGGTAGTTTATATTCATTCTTAATAATCTGTTCTTGAACATATTTGTACATATTGTTCACTTGAGAATGCTCTATTTGCAGCTGGGCGCCACTTTTTTCAAGAATTCATTTCTGCATGGCATGTAAAAGCATATCCCCATAAATAATTGTACATAAAGCTATTTCATACATAGAAAAAATAACATATATGTCAAATTACAATGTTTTCAAGAATTTTAAATTGAAAATGGTATCCAAGTGTTGAATGAAAAAGTTAAATAATCAGAAACATTTCTGATGATTCTATAGTAGTCATCTTTATCGATAAGATTCTTGAGAGGTCCTAGACAACTATGGATTGGACAGTATCAGTATTCTTTTTTCTTAAAAAGTAAAGTACTCCATTTGATTGACAGCTTTCACTCCTTTACATAAATTACCTCTTCACTTTCTTCATCCTGCTAGGTCTAACTAGTGGCCATAGCGATTGTAATTTTAGCATGTTGCTTTAAATTAAACGTGCTTTTGGTTTACTACACCATCTTCCTTAGAGCCATTTAATGATGCTAGCTTTAAGGCACCTAGTATTGAAAATTACCTGCAGTCTGCAATCTGCATCTTCTTGTTCTTTTGCTTTTCAATTTTGTACATTCTTCTTTGAATTCGTCTTGTCTGCTCATCCTTCTCTTGTGGTACTTGTAACTTTTTTTGGTACTTGTAATGCATTATGTTTCCTGCATCGGGTCACTTTCTCTTGTTCTTAAGGCTTTATGCCGTTAACAAAATTGCAATAATGCCCCTCTCTTTACCATTATGTACAGCTCATAAATAACTAAAAAGAAAAAGGCAAACTGGGTACTATCTTGAAGTTCTTATGATTAGAAGCTTCGGATTTGATTAGCACCAATAGGTTCCCATCTGACATTAGATGTACTATCACCCTTCTAGCAGCAAAAATTCAAGTCATACTATATGATATAAACTTGTTATATAAAGCTTATATGTAGAGAAAATTTTGAGACATTTAATGCTGGCCTGTATTAAAATTGAAATTTATTTGAATATAGGTATTTGCTTTGTGTTAAAGTATTTGATCACCAAAGAAGTATAGATTCCAGGTTCAAGTCTTTGATGGTGTATCCCCAAGAATTCAGACCTTGGTAGAATACCATTTGTGATCTGCCTCTATCTCAAAAAGAGGAAAAAAGGAAAAAAAGAAAGGAACTAATTTGGAACATAATAGGTAAAACTAAAATTATTAAAGGTTCCCATCTAGGTATGTAGGTTGCCTTGGCTAGGTGCTTGGATTTCTCTATTTTCTACACATATGCTGCTTTCAAGGGTTGTCAGTAATGTGTCCACTCAACTGCTTGAGTGGGCACTAGGTTGAAACTAGATCGGATACGGATTGGATACTTGTATGTCCATATCCATAGTTGTTTTATTTGACAAATACAAATATGGATACGGATATTAATCGGGTGCAAAAATTCATATCCATATTTATTTTAAATAGATACGGATACAAATTGGATACTGAAAGTATGGATATAAATACCGATATAAGTCGGATAATTAAACTTTATAACCACTGAATCAAAGCTATTACTAAGTGGATGATAAATCAAGTTAATAGGATATTAATGTGGTTATATATTTCTCTTAAAAAGTTAATAAGTATTATATAAAAATTAAATATGATTACAAGTAGAATCGGATATGGATTGGATTGTTATCTATCCATATCCATATCCATTTTTCTTTGACGAATATGAATATGGATACGGATACTAGTTGGATCCTTAAATTTTTGTCCATATTTGAATATGTTCGGATACAAAACTGGATCCAGATGGATAATATCCGATCCATTTTCACCCCTAGTTGGCACCTAGGTATGTGGTTGGGTGGCACAAGCTGCTTAGTGCTTAGGAAGTGATTTGATTGTTGCCCACTGTTTAGATGCAATTCGTTAATTTTAATATATAAATATATATGATAAGATATTATAGCTCTTTCTATCAAAGTTGCACTTAAAGAGTAAGGCATTTATAGTGCAAAATAAAATTTACTAGAATATATACAATTAACTCATGCAAATGCACTCTTTCATTGGTAAATACACTCTTTTAATGCTCTTGAAACAATACTATTGGTAGAGAAACAAGAGAAGATAACTTGTATCTGTGACCATCCTGTCCATGTTTCTCTATTTGAATATTTGATTTTGTTAAAAGATGTTTTGGATACCTTTTATATCCTTTTGGGAGCATGGGTTTTGTTGTTCTGACAAATGTTAAATGTCGAAGTTTCATATTACCTTGTCTATTGACTTTGTTATCTTCTTTTTTTTCTTTTTTGATGGAACAAGTTTGTTAGCTTCTTAAAAACTATAAATTTTAATGTTTATATGAATATTATGAATCTGTATTATTATATAAAGCAAACTATTTGGTTGCTTGTCGATCATCATCCATGTTGGATGATCAATGTATCTTACATGACTGCATGTGAGAAGAAATCTTAAAAGGGAAATCATGGCCCGAAGAGAGCTTTAGAAGTCTGTTGGCGGTATATGGATAGCATCCATACCCACTTAGCTCCCAAGAGCTAGGCAAGTACTTGGGCAAGAAGCTAGAGGTCAAGGTGGTCCAAAAGTGATAAATTAAAACAACATAAATGGAGAGCCTAAAACAATAGTTATAATCTAATAAATGAAGATAACTTATCAATTAAGACATAGTAAGTCGATGGGAATTGGGAATTATTGACTAGTTAACATCCAATACTAATAGATCGATCAATCTCATCTAGCATATGCAAACTTGATTCAAAATGTTAAGACAAGTGTCTAGGCAGACCCTGTAGGCTAGAGAGATTCCAAATAAAGAGAAATCTTTGAAAAGTTGCATGTAGCATGGACTGTGAGTGATCTCCTTTAATCCAATTGTAAGGCCAATGATTTCCTTGAATCCCATCATAAGTACATTTTTCTATAGTAATTATACATTTACTATTAAATGAATAGCTCCTAAGGAGTAAATAAACTAAAATAGGAAGTTTACTTATCAAATTTATCTTGATTGATGGCATCATATACATCCATCAAATGTTCCTTTAGATAAACCATGTGCATCACCTATGTTAAGATCTAATTAAGGGAATCGACGGACCAAGCTGTCTTGAATGGCCTGAAAATCTGACATGGAGACAAACCAGGCTTGCTAGGCTTGGGCCTGGAAATTGAGGCCCGATCAATTTTCAGGCCAAGACCGAGCTGAGAATTGGTGAAAATTAAGCAGGGATCCATTATGGGCCTGGCTTGACCCTAAAGCATATCTTGAGTTAGGTTGTGCTTGGGCCTGACACTTTGCATGAAATTTAGGTTGGGCCTGTCTAGGCTCAGTTCTGAGGTTTAAACCTCAGATTTGCTTTGGGCCGAGGACTGACCTGGCCCATTTACACCCATAGATCTGATTTTTAAATAATTTTAATTCTAGATGCCATTTTTTTGTTTTGACATTCCACCTGGGCCTTTAAGGGTGTCGGCACTTAGGACTGTGTAGGCTTTGATAATGTTGAGGCAGATCTTCAGTCCTTGATGATGGTTAGCATTTAATGATGCAAAGATTTTGTTCTGTTTATTTTATTGGGCAGCAAGAATAAAATATATTGATAACTCAGAATATAGGAAGCAGGTTTAGATTGATTGATAAAGAGAGGAAAGAAATGGATAGCAGGGAAAAGAGGAAAGGAAAGAATGAATAAGGGATAGTTTTGGTGAACTATTAAACACAAAAATAAGGGATGATTTCATTTATTATGGTGTAAATCTAAGACCCCTTGTTGTTCAGTTCTTCTTGTTTGCACTTGTTGGAGCATTAATCGGTACAAGAGTTCTGGAGAGACTTACAAGTTTCCTATGTTGAAAAAGCTTGTAAGGCATCAATTTCAAGCCCTTAGCTTTTACATGTAGGGCATCTTTGGTAAGAAGAAAATGCAACCATGAGTTGCAATTTTTCAGTGTGAAGGTTGATTTGAGTTTTGTGGACATGGTTGGTGGGGCGAAAGTCGCTTCCACCAATCTTCATTTCTTTCAACTTCTGGCATTTGCTTCTGCAGTAGTCAAGTAGGCCCAAGTTAAAATAGATGAAAGTGCTTCTCAACTTCTCAACTCCCCTCCTCCCTCTTTTTGGATAGGTGTGGGCATGGGAGTTGGGGTGGGGTGTGTGTCTGTGTGTGTGTGTGCGTGATTTTTTTTTTTTTTTTGTGGGGGTGGGGGAGGGGGGTGGTTTGGTTATAGCGGCGATCCATTCTGCGCAGTTTAAACGTCTTGAATTGAAGACGGCAATGAAGCTGAAACATGTGACTGGATGGAACCTCAAAGCAAGTTTACGAGCAGTTCTTGCATGAATAACAAACCTTGGGTATCTTCATCATTACTTGTTAAAGTTGAATGTATTTCACTGGAAGAAGTACCAATTTTGATCATGTCCTTGTGGAGGCTGGAGAAAATTCATATGTAGATTACACCCTACAGTTGTTTCCCATGGAGTAACATTGCTCATTGCCATCAATTCTTGCACTACTTTTGCTTTGACTTAATAACTTCATTTTTATCTTTTAAAAAGATTAGATGTAATGACTTTCTATCCTCACTTTCTCCTGCAAGTATATACTCTGCTGCTTGTTTGGATTTGGTATACTTGACTTTGTGATATAAATTTAACCAATACAACATTGTTACATAGTAAGTCATCTTCAACTCTGCATTTTGTAAGCTTTTATTAGTAAAAGTAGTTAATTAAACTGCTAATAAGGTGGAAGAACTAAAATATTTTTGTGTTTAAGAACTTGAACTTCTACTTGGTGTTGTCATGTTAGTGTAAGATCTTTCATGGTCCTATAAGGGCTGCCATGTGAAAGTTATATTGATATGTGATTATGATTTTCGGTTAATGTGTCTGCAGGGTGGTTTTGTGGTATGTTTGAAATGTTCGAAAAATAGGAATGACATTGAAGGAAAATCAGCAGATGACAATAGTGGTCATGCTGATGGCAATGCTAACCATGCAACTGGCGCATGGACAGATGCAGAGACCTTACTTCTTTTAGAAGCTGTTCTGAAGCATGGAGATGATTGGGATCTTATTGCCCAGCATGTGCGAACAAAGAGCAGAATTGATTGTATTGCAAGGCTTATACAGCTACCTTTTGGTGACCATATGTTGGGCACCTTCAGTGGTAAATATGATGCTAAAAACTCAGGCAACCAACCAACCAATTCTAAAGCAATCCAACATGCTTCTAGTGAGCTACTGCCAGAGCCTAAGACAGATGGTCATGGGCATGATGATGTGAAGGAGAAGGTTGCAGAAGAATCTACTCCAGTACATCCTTTGAAGAGAAGACATATTCCATCTATTGCAAACGCTACGGATTCTTTGATGAAACAGGTAGCTACTCGCTGCTGATCACTTTTCTAATCTCAATCTGCTGAATTACAAAAGGAAAACCGAACCAATGTTGTATAAACAAAACCCAAAGAAACCTAATTTCTCTGTTAGGTAGCTCTCTTGTCTACAGCAGCAGGCCCACATGTTGCAGCAGCTGCAGCAGAGGCAGCTGTTAAAGCATTGTGCAATGAGAAACCATGTGCGTGGAAGGTCTTCGATATTGATGAAGATGAATCTAGAAAAAAGCTTAAATCATTCCCAACTAAAAATGAGCCCAAGAGGTTAGCAAGCATTAATGCAGTTCTTTTGGTGTTTCAGCGTTAATGAAAAATGTGTGTACTGTTCCTTTGCTGTGCTTACTGTAATGCAACTATTTCAGTGCTGTCAAGGTTGAGGATCAGGAGGTGGAGATGGATAAACAAACAGGTATTTAGTTGTTTTTGCTATATAGCATTCTTGTTTTGTATATTAAACTGTTTTGAATTGTTCTTGTCAGTGATAGCTGAGTTGCAGCAGATGTATTTAATTGTCTTCATATAAGATATTTAATTGTTGTCATATGAGATATTTTTGGAGATAGAGTCATTTACATACTTGTTCTGAATGTTGAATTGTTGTGGGTTCTTTTGTGAAGTAATAGATGAGATGCATATACAAGCAGGTATTTGATCATGTCTCATTGTTGACGTATTTTGAACATAGAATTGCCTGTTCAGTATATTGGATTTTTTCAGATTCTTCATCAAGTAATAGATACTGATTATCTTGTCGTTATCATGCAAGGAAGTGTGAGCTAGGAATTGATAAGCATGTTAAATAGGTGTCACTTAAACAGCATATTTTCATTTTTTATGTTCATTTTGGGTTTATATTAACCATAGAATCTATTAAAGAAGATGATTTTGGTCTAGGCATATTTTTATAGGTATCTTATATAATTTGAAGTGTCCAAATTGTGTTTCTACTTTGCCATGTTGAAAGAATAGTTTTTCCTTAGTGATTAGGATAGTTCTCTATAACAGACTATTCCTTCTTCACTTATTATCTTAACTTATTCCTAATCTTGGTGAATCATGATTGATTGCTCAATGCTGCATGAGCCTGAATGCTGTAGCATATAACATGGGCTGTCATTGATACTGATTAGTCTTTGAAGTTATATAGGAAGCTGCTTCTTCCCTCAAGTTGCCTTGAATAAGAATGCAACACCTACAAAGGGTTGACGCTGGATTCAGAGTCAGTCAAGTAACTAAACTTTTATCTATAAAGCAAATTTGTGTGACGGGATAATCCTTACAGGTTTAAGTGTAGATTGAGATTATTATAGCTAAGATATTCAGTTGAAGACCATTGGGAACATCTGTTTCGACATGGGGCTAAAAGTAATGGAGATGAAGGACTCTTTCTCTTTATCAAGCTCCAAATGAGATTTTTCAAGGTTGGGATTTTCGTAGGTCCATTTCCTCTAGGACCTTTCTTAAACACATCATAGACAATTGGGAATGAACACATCCTCTGGTTTATGCATGGGATGAGTTAGCTCTCTCAAGGACTACTTTCTTTTGCAAGAAAGCAAGGGAGTTTACTAACTTAAGAGTACTAAAAAGAATCAAATACATTAAGAGTACTAAAAAGAATCAAATATGTATATATGACATGCTCAAACATTATGATAAATGAAAAAAAAAAAATCTAGAATCAGTTTCTTGATTTAGCTAGCATGTGTAGGGCTTTCCTGACAGCCTTTTTGGGTAGTTCCAGATAGTTTCATAGTTTGGAGAATCGGAGATAAATGAAGGTAAGAATATTTAGAGTGGGGCTTGCTTCATATGGTTATTCAGATAACCATTGTTTGGCATATGTGCTAGCATAATAGGAAAGTTTCCCATAAAGAAAAAGGTAAAATATAAAAATTGATAGGTTTTAGAAGCTAGGAGGATATGTTTTCCTGATCTTGCACTAATGATGCCAGCTTGTTCACTGGAACATGGTGAAACTTAAGCCTCTCATGGAGGTTTGATTCTTTATGTCCAAGAAGTTAAATTTGATTGCTCAATAGGAAATCTTGCCCTTTTAAAATTTGAAGGGGCT
The DNA here is from genome assembly GCF_000442705.2 of Elaeis guineensis. Lineage (NCBI taxonomy): Eukaryota > Viridiplantae > Streptophyta > Magnoliopsida > Arecales > Arecaceae > Elaeis > Elaeis guineensis. Next base: position 117,316,107 of record NC_025993.2, read on the forward strand.
TTTTGGGTACTCAGGAAATTATTCAAAATTCAGTGGAAGTTTCAAGGATTAATTAGGTACTGATTGGCTGATAAGATCTTTCAGGTGTCAGCTTCTTTTAACTAAACTACGGTGGAAGGAGGAACCAGGGAAGTGAGGGATAGGTGGGGAGGCTGATTGGATCATAACTTATCTTTATGTTTCTAGGATAAGGTAAATCATCCCAGATTCTAATGGCTCCTCCCACTCCTCTCACTAGGATTTCAGCATATTTCAAACTAAAACTCCCCGGAAGATCTTATTGGGTGGATAAGATCTTCCAGCTTCCAAACAGACACTACATGCTTCCATTATTAAGGGTCTTAGTGCATGGTCTGTCAAATTTAGCTTTTCCACAGGTTAATACCATACATCTTTACTATGTTGTTGCGACTTAAAGGGCCTTTATGTCCAATATGTTTTGATGGCCTTGTGAGAAGTAGATTACTTTGTTTTAAATATCCCTGTTAGAAAGGTAGGTAGAGTCAAATTAATGGCCACAAGCCATTATTGGTAATATTCCATTTGTTACATGAGATGCACATGATTAGTTTTATGGATGGTTATGATGCCGTAACATGTTGGGTGTACCTAAGTGAAAGGAGTTTTCGATAGATTGCTGTGATTACTTGTTTTATCATCATGGTTTTCATTTCTGAGCAATGACATGATTATATAGACATTATGACCCTGTCACATGTGATTAATATTTTAGATGGTGAGCCTTTTGATGCAATAATATGGCTGCTCCATTGTGACCTATGGGGTGTCATGGGTTTGAAACATAGAAACAGCCTCTTTGCATTCGGAGGTAAGGCTGCATACACTTGACCCTCCCCAGACCCCATAGTGTTGGGAGCCTTGTGCACTAAGCCTCCCTTCTTTACATGCGATGCATACTTAAATTCAAATATATGGTGAAGAATTGGTACACCAAACAATGAGCTTCTATTATGATTTAATCAGATATATATTTGGTTTGATATATTTCTCAGATTGTAATTAAGAGAGACAGGTTAGTGGAATAAAAGATAAGGATACATATTAATCTCCAATGTTCAAAAAGGAGAAATTGAACAGATGAATTGAGGGTAAAAATGGAAGAGGAAAAGAAGAGCACACCCTAATCGAAGATGGATAGTGTGCTAAATGCATGGATTTTCTTATGTAGTAGTATAGATCTTAGGACGTGCATGCATTATATACATATAGATGGATAGATGAATATGAATTGGACGACACATTTGTTAAGTTTTTGATTATGATGTTCACATTTTGAGCCTTCTATGTGCATTTCAGATTGGTCTTGGTCAACCAAAAAGAAAAGGGTGTCTACAGGTTGATATCCTTGTGAATGATGGTTACATGTTATAAAATTGTTGGTTACCACTCTAATAGCTGATGTAGTTATTTAGGTTAAAGTATATCCATGAACTGAACTTTTTAACCCTAAAGATCAGAATGACTCCACCCCCCACCCTCTCTCGACTGTCTCCTACTCCTTTTCCTGTCATAAGTTTTCATGTCCTTGTTAATATTGGCTCTTTTCTTTATGTTTGCATGCCTATTCTAGTCACAAATCGCATCCTCTACCGCATCGACTGCTTGTGTTCACATCCCTGGCTCCTTTCATAAGGCGCTTCTCATAGCTGAAAGAACTTGGCAAATTTTATTATTTTGCAGGCTTTTTGAAGGTGCCACCTGTACCAAATAGATAGTGAAACTCTTTCTGTTAGGGAGTAGTTTTTTTTTTTTTTAAAAAAAAAAAAAACATTGTATGATTGATGTTTTGCTGTTTTGGGGCATAGATTCCTGATTTTTCTAGGTCATGAGTGAATTTCGTATTGGTACAAATGAAGCCAGTTTGCATACATCTTTTTTTTTTTTTTTTTTTTCAGTGTAATGTAAGAAGAGAAGCATGTTAAGAATCCTATACGAAGCTTTATTAACTTGGTGCCAAACTCCTTAATGTTTCTAAATTTTCTTTTACATGTCTTGATGAGTTCATACCATTTGATCAACAAACTCTCTATGAAACAAAATAAATATCACAATAGAATTGTATGGATCTGTAAAAGTCATCTTGCCCCAAGCAAATCCAATTTGTTTTAAAAGAGGGAATTTGAAATATCATATCCAAACTCAAACAGATGAACCATCAAAATAAACAACTGCGATTTTTCATGAATATTTTGGGGAGGTATTATCTTAGTGGATTGGTTAGCTGAATATTTTGTCCGTTTATGAATGTAGTATTCTGGCATTCACAAGCTTCGTCAGAGCTTGCAGCTAGTTCCAAAGATACATCCGCCTTCACTCGTGTGTGTGTGTGTGTGTGTGTGTGTGTGGATATATAAAGAGAAGGGTTCAAAATTCTTCTATCTTCCTAAAATCGTAGTCACTCTTCGTTGATAGAATAATCAGTGCATGTATGTCATAAGGTTAATGAATTGACTTTAGCTTTGCTATATCCTAAACCATTGAAGTTCCACTGTTTCTATGAAAAGTAGTGTTGCTAACCTATATAAGATGCCGAGTTGTATGTAAGTGGAATGATTGCTTCAGCTTTTCCATGATCCATGTTGAAAGATTTTTCTGCTGCTATGGCACCAGATATGTTAGGCATCTCACATGCGAGTCCCTTTCTTCCTTAGATGCTCCAGAACTGCCACAGAAGAATTTTAGTGCTACAGCATTTCAAACTAAAGCTGCCATTGCGACAGCTCTTGGGGCAGCAGCTGCCCGTGCCAAGCTACTAGCGGACCAGGAAGAGAGGGAAATGGAACTTTTGATGGCATCGATTATTGAAGCACAGGTTTCTCTCTCATTTCTTAACTTCATGCTCAGTCTCTGTCTGGAGAATATAACCTGATTTTGTTTGATGATAAATCAACATCTCTGGATACACAAGTTGGACAAGTAATTTCTGTTATCATAAAATATCATCTGATCTGTTTTCCGGGCTTCTTCCAAGATTCCAGCCTCCCTCGTGGGTTTTGGAACCTACCAACCTATGAAAACAAATTAGCTTAATTTTGCATCAAGGTGTTCCATTTGACAATATGCATTCTAGCCTTTTCAGAAAATAGCAAGTTTAGTTGTCATAAAGGGATGCATGCTTGAAAAAATTGTGAGGATGATCCATTCTCTTGAAACTCTCTCTTCTTTAACAGCCAAATATCTCCTCAATCTTATCATAATTTCAGGACTTTGGAGTTCAACTGGCAGCCAGTCACTCTGGATGCAGCCTTAAAATTAAGCTGGATTTAGAAAAATTTTGATCCTTGCCTCCTTTTTGTCTTGATGTCTTTTTAACAGATGAGAAAGATTCAATATAAAATCAAGCATTTCAAGGAGCTGGAGTTCATTATGGAGAAGGAATACACCCTAATGCAGCAGATGAAGGAATCTCTTCTTGACAAGTGGGTAGAGGTCATTCAGCAGATATTTCAGGCTGGGATTCCAAGATGGAAGGACCATGCTTTCCCCAAATCTTTGTGGAACAATGGTTCCTAACTTAGGGAGCCCTTGTTTTCTTATCCTTGATTCCTGATTCTGGTTTCTTTCCTACTGTCATGTATGCAGCTTTAAAGAAAGCACCCTGGGTAATTTTTTAATACAAAATTTGGACAACTTCATACCTCCATACAGGTTAAATAAGCGTTCATTAATACCACATGATCTGTGTAGTTTTATGGGTGTCCTTTTACCGTTGGGATTTAGCACTTGTTTCCTTGTTTTCGCTAAGCAACCATGGATAACGTTGGCAAAGCTTTTCACCAGTTGCACCTGGGACCTTTTACCTCTGATTTCTAAACTCCTTTTTAAATCGTGTTTTAAACTTAGACGGTCTATTTGGGGGATTCCATGTTGGAATCTTTTTGTTTATTGAGGAAATGTTTGGAGAGAACGTTGACCCGTCGACTTCTGACTGTTGACATGTCATGTGTCATTTCTTTGCAAGGATACGAGCATTCGATCACGCGGTTGGCCAACTCTCTCTCTCTCTCTCTCCCCTCCAAGAAGTCAATGGCTCGTGGTTTTTCTTAGTGATGAGGAAGCTTGGTTGGCTACGGCTGTGACCACAGATGTCAGACTTTTAATCCAGGGGATGGGGGCAAGGTGGCTAGTTTGCGGGGCATCTATTGGGGAAAAAGAAATTATATGGTGAAAAAAAAAATGATTAAGTGTATCTTGGGCTTTTCGGAAAGTTCTTGGCATGTTGAAAATTTGTTCTAAAAGTGATGTCAGAGATTTTTGACTTTTAGTTTTGTTAGATTTGGAGAATCTAATTCTCCCTGGGCAGGCTGGATGCTTTGAATTTGCTATGCTCGAAAATGCTGTGTTATAAATCTATTTACAAAATTTAAAGTGAAAATTCAACATAACACTTATAACGAACATTTCATTGGCAGTCTACATCGGCCTAAATAGTTGGAAGGTTCATGAAGAGTTTCCTAATTGGAACCTTATGTGAAAGAAGAATACAGTGAACATGGATGACTGTTGATTTGAATTTTCACTTTATATTAATCTACTATGAAGTTTCAATGAAAACGAAAGAAAACGAATAACTAATGATGAAAGAGGTATTGTAGAATAAAAAAAAAAAAGAAGATGACATCAAGCATGCAAGTATGCTTATTTATTATAAGCCTACTTGGGTCAAGATTATTTTTAAGGGGGAGCATATATTTAGTTTTTTGCCTTAATTGATGCAATATCACTATCTTAAACTCACAGAGACCACCTTAAATGCTTCATAAACCAGAAAAAGGCTCTTCAAATAGGGTGTGTAGCCCACAAGCTCCAATTACAGCTACATGACCATCATCTTATGCGCTTATAACTTAATTAGACCTACAGTTTGGTCTCCAATCACCATTAAATCTAGCTTCCCTTGTTGAAAGTAGTTAGAACTACAACAATATAACTGAACTTAGAGCAATATAACATATACAAGTACACAAACAAATAATAAATTTCTGGAGTGCTTGCCAAGCAAATGTACATTTCATTTACAAACCAACTATATCATTCCTCTTTTTTCCCCATTTTTTCCTTCCTTCCTTTCTTTCTTTTTTTTTTTTCCTCTCAGAGATAAGGGTCGAGCTCAATCTTGTTACAGACCAAGTAACATCCATTTACAAGTGTGTGCGCAATTAAGAACTAAAGGATAAGTATCTCATTCCTATACAATTTTCTCTAGTTGGAATCCGGCCTCAAATGTCTAATGTTCTGAAGGCGTAGCTATTTACAGAGTGGAGCTATGGCTGTTTTTATTGTGTTGGCTATACATTAGATTCTCTTATCTTCTTTCATGAGTGTGAAACAGGTTCATGAGGAGGACCTAATCAACCTGAAGCTCTGCAATGAACAGACCTTGAAGAAATTTCCCAGGAGGAATCCAGTGGTGCTCACTGATTCAGGATGTTTAGGAGGAGGCAAGGGATTCTGCTTCACCTTCAAAATTGTTTGACCGATTTGCTCACGCAGTGAATCAATGGTCTTGCCTTCCACAGGGTTGCCCGACATCTCGGAAAGGCAGAAAGTGTCCACTGCTTTGCCTTCAATTGTTGATATATCTGCTCTCCTTATACGCAGGCCATTCTCTCGGAATATCCTTGTAATGTCCGAGAGAAGGCCAACCCTGTCCTCTGTCCTCAATTCCAATTCCAATCCCTGTAAAGATCCAAAGATCGAACTTCAGAAAACCAAACCAAAGCATCGCATATATCTTGTAATGGCTTGAAGTGAATTATACCTCCGAGGCTCGTCTCTCGATAGCTGCTTCGAGGCACTGAATCACACGCTGTCTTTCGGCCTCTGAGCTTATGGGGAGCCCATCAACATGCCTTATGTAATATTCCTGCAGTCGAACAAAATTAAAACCTTAAGAAACACTGCAAAAATTGCAAGGAACCATAGTGATATCGAGCACGAGTAACTCCATTATGTCTTGCCTGATAAGCTTCCGAGCTTCCTGTGTGGACCGTTCCATGGAACACAACATACTGCATGTCGTGAGAGTACAAACAGTGTCGAACAAAAGCTTGGGTCGGTCCTTAGACCTCAAAATGATTATAGTATAATCCTTCTCCGAGCAGTCCATTATTGCAACTCGAGGCCTAGATTTCTCATCTCCCTCTCCAATCACACGTACTCTTTCGTAGTCTCGATCATCGAACATCATTTGATGCAGCCTCCTCTCCGTGTGGGTGAGCCCTCTCGAGACCATCATCTTAGCAGTTCTCGAAGTGTTGTCCCCTTTAAGGACATTGAAGAGTAGTTTCTTGATCGTGGAGAGTCTCTGAGGGTCCTCAATTGCACCCATTGTTGACTCATCAGTGACATGAACCACTGCCGCAGCTCTGGTGTTGTGAGTCCAGACCTCTCCTTTCACCACATTACAATTCAAGTCAGCGAGCACAGCAAATATTTCAGAAAGTAGGCCAGGCCTGTCGGTGCCCGTTAGCTCAATTGATGTATTCTCTTCGGACGACATAATGCCAACTGAATTCCTGAGTGTGGGGAAGTAGCAAGCATCTGATTCTAGGGACTGCAGAATGATTCCAATCAAAACAAGATGATTAGGTGATTGGAACTTGATCTGATACTGAGAATCTATCAGGAAGTGAACTAGGTCTGGGTATCAAAAGTCTAACATGGATTGATATCAAGTGTTTGAAGAATTTGGAAGTCCTTAGCATCCTCAAATGCATATAAGCTAAGTTAAAGTTTTCGAAGAACTAACAAACCTGATCAAGGAATATAGCAAACTTACTGTTTGTATACAAGAGATGATCTTTTTGTCCCTGACTTTATTCCCATCGCGGTCGGTCACATTAAAGACTAAAACCATGAGAAAATTTGGTAAGTAAATTTCAGTGCACATAGACAAGTTGAAGGTCTTAAATTTGTGTTTCTATTTCCTTCTAGATTTGATCTGATGGCAAGCCTTACCATCCATGAACCAACTCCCATCTGAGGATATATAAGCTTTGGTGATGATAAGGTTCAGATCAGTGAGGACTTGGACTACTTCAAGGAGAATTCCATGCTTGTTGACGCTGTGCACCTAAGATATGGAAGACTAAAGACACTAAGAAATAATACAGCAACAAGATTTCCACAAATATGAAATGGATTCAGTGGAAGCTGATAGCTTAAAACAAGCCTTCCGAGAGAAGCTCAACCTTACCCGAATAACAGTTACGTTATCGCAAGCATCATTGTCTATCACAATCCTGCAGCGAAAAGCAATAGATATAGCTGAGAAGCAATACAAAAAACAAGGAACCAAAGGGTAATTTAGAAGGCTACACAGTAAATGGAAGACCCATAAAAGAAGAAAACGAGCAGCAGCTAAAAATTCTTATCCTCCTATTAGAGTATAAATTCCAATTAACCCCACTTCAACAGTAAAAGTACAAGTAAACGGGAGACTTTAAGAAAAACCATAGTTTAAAAAGAAAAATTAAGGTAGAACTAAATCAACAGGAACTCTTAATAAATCATTTCTGTCAACATTAAGAAAAAGAAGAAGAAAAAAAAAATCAGATGGTAGTCCTGTAAAACAACATACATAGGCACTAAAATCAAATAAGAACTCAACCAAAAAATGAGGGAAACAGAACCGGGTAGAGTCTAAATTGTTTATTCTTGCTCCCCACCAACTCCAAACAACCTAATCCCAGCATCAAAGGCACAAAAGGTCCATGAAGAAACCCAGAAAAATCATGCTCAAGTCCAAAGATCTTTCTAAAGAAAAAAAAATACAAATAAAGAAGAGAACAGGAAATCCCAAAACTATGGACACCAAAAACCCAGATAGGAGCCCATAAAAAAAAAAAATCATAAATCCAAAACAAAAACATCAAACCAAACAACAAGAAAACCAAAAAAGAAAGAAAGAAAAGACACAAGGAAGCAAAAATTAGGCCCCAACCCAACCTTTAACGCCCAGAAAACCAACACTACCTGAAAAAAAAAAAAAAAAACAGCATTAAATACAAGCAAAGCACACCCAAATCACAGAAGAACAAAATTTAAAGAGAAAAAGAAAGAGCTAAAACTGGTCCTAACTAAACGAAATCACCAACTAGGTCCAACCAACCTTTAAGCCAAAGGGACCAACATCAAAATCCTTGAAAACAAGCTCAAGCCAATTAAGAACAAAACCATGCCAAAAAGATGGAAAGAAGAAACAGAACAGAAGGAATCTCATACTTTGGGGGATTCATCCTTCTAATGAGCTTGGCATACTCATCATCATCCATCTCCAGTGCCACAGAACTCCACATGAAACCCAAAAAAAGGGATAACCCAAACTTCCTTATATATATCTGTACGAGAGATAGATAGAAACAGGACAGGAAGGAAAACAGGGGAGCAGGAGAAAAAGGGAGCAGGGGAGGAGAAGAAAAAGGCAACGCCTTTGAATGGCAACCAAGGCCACCCTCCAGCCGTTTAAAACTACCCCATCTTTTCAGACTGGAATCTTGTCGTATGATGACGTGTCAGTTATGATTCGATGTGAGATCTGCCAATTGAGATATGTCACTCTTCTAGTAACTTTTTGATGCTTTGATATTTGTACTCTCTCTTTTTGGTGATTGGGGTCATGTCTTGACGATGGTGAACTTCCAGGAGTGGGTTGTTGAATTTGGGGAGTGAAGATATTTCATCTTTTTTTTAAAAAAAAAATTTGGGAGAGTTAATTTTCTAGTGGAGGTCCGTAACGTCGGATGTGTTCCCACGTGGGCGAATCGCGGTCTCCGCGCGTGAGGCGTGGGCTGGTCGGACCGCTGCCGGTTTGCTTGGCAGTAAGCCAGCGTGAGCGACCGGTTCTCCCGGTCTACGTGGACTTAATGACCAACAGCTTTGATCTTCTTATAGTTTTATTTACTTAAAAAACAAATTTTAAAAGAAACTGACATATCAAAATTATACAGACATATTGGCTGAGATATTGATATCTCTGCTAGTATATTTTAACCTAAATTAAGTAATATTTCATGAGGCATTAATCGTAATATTACTTTTAAAATATTTGGCTAAAATAATAAAGATATTAGGAGATGTTTGTAAAAATCAATATTGGTTTTAGACTACCTAAGTCTTGAAATATATCAGTTTTATATAGGTCAAGATACAATAAAGGCCGGCTTTTAAATATATTATGTTGATGACCAATTGATGCCATATGAATATGCAAGTTTAATTAAATAATGCTATAACTTTATTTAGTTTGCACCTAACTTGTATCTTGATGGAGGTAGAGGATGATCACCTACGAGGATTTGGTTACATATCTTGGCTTAGTAATGTCGAAGGAACCAAAAGAAGACATTGTATAGAAAGTTAAGAATTTGCTCTGGGAAGGGCTAATTTTCAGTCTAATGATTCTTTTTTTCTTTATTTTTTAACCTCTGTCTCTAGAAAAATACTTAGCAATCAGAATTCATGGTTTCCGTTGCTTCCATGTATTAATTGTGATTATCCATCTAGTTTCTCTGAAATGGTTCTTTAAAATCACTATAAATTAATATCCTCACACAAATGCAAGCGAGCCTACAAGGTGCCAAGAGTTTTGACACTGTGGCTCTACAATTTGATAAGGTATTAGATGTGATATGAAAAAACCTATTAAAAAAATAAAATCCATTTGGTGGTTTTGTTTATCTCAGACATATGAACAAAAGTTAACATGAAATATTTGGCTATCTAGTTCCATTATGCATGTTTTATATCATGTGCTATATAACAGGAACAGAGAGCTAGAAAGGGTAGATGGAAGGAAAAGCATCAAGAGGCTGTTTCTTTGATTGTAATTCAGAAGGTTGTAGTTTCAAATACTATATCTAAATGCAGACATCTAATTGATTACTTAGATACTTGTAATTGCAAATGCAGCTATATTTGAATTTGAAAAAAAAGCCCAAATCTTTTAATCGAAATACAAGCAAAAATGGCCATGGTTCCAATTACAAATCCTATCTAATTATAATATATTAAATATATTAATTATTTTGATGAGTATATTATCAAATATAAACTTATTATTAAAATAAAATAAATAATAATTATCTTAAATAAAATTTATAGTATTGACATTAATCTAAAATAGTATAATATTATATAGTATAACTATTATTAGTTATTGTTTTGTATCTATTGGTTCTTATTATAGTATTATATAATACAATAATATTCATAATTATATTAAAATTTCTATTATGCAACAATTATTAATATTATTATATTATATTTAGATTATAATAAAATCATCATGAAATGATAATAATTAAATAGATTTATTATGTCTTGAGAGTAATAGTTATATTATTAAATAATTATTATAATATTATAGCAATAATTATTACTAGATTAATATTATAGTATTATTATAATCATTTAATAATACAAATATCAGTATTATTATCATAAGATGTTTATTTAATTATTATGTTATAATACTTCTTATTACAATCTATATATAATATAATAATATAAGCACAATAATTATTTTATAATTCTACTATATAATAATTATTAAGTATTATAATAACATACATTACAAATATATTTATACTTATATAATATATTTAATTATTATAATATAAAATTTATTTTATAGTGACATAATTACCTTAGTGACTATCATTATAATAATCATATAATAATTTCATAATGTTATTACTTTTCACCTTCATAAAACAAAATAACAGTGATTATCCTTTTCAATTTTCAATTAGAGACAATCAAATAGAATAAATTTCGTAACTGTCATTCTAATCACAACATTTTCAACTGCACCCTACATGAAATAAATAGTCTTTAAGCAGCACTTGAGAGCAGCATCTATGCGTTCTTCTCTATGGTATGTGCATTACTAGCATGTGAGTTGCAATGATAGGAATGCTATGTATTGATTGGGATAGTCCCATAGTGCATAAACTAATGGCATGCATGTCATAGAATGGGGCATCATGCTATAGAAGAATTGTCTACCCATATTCAAAATCGTCATGTTGAATAGATTTTAAAATTGTTAAATTTTGAAAATGCAAGATTAGATGTACTCTTGCATCTTATATATCTGTCACTCTACTCTCATGGCTATGTGAATGAAATTCCATTAATAGAAGAGCTGATCAACCAAATACTATTATGATCATGCTCTTAATTAATGTTTACAAACATTAAAAGCTCATAAATGCAAACATACAAATATCCATCTAGGTTCGTTTTATATCATCATCTTGGTCCTGTGAAGCCATTTGGCTGCTACAAGAGTTGATAGAAAAGTTGGTGTTGTTCGTGAAAGGAACTATGTTTAAGAGGTGAAGCCAATGACCAATCCAAATTTTGTGAGCTTATCTATTGTTGTTGTTGTTATTTTTATTTTCTATAATACTAGTAAAATAAACGTGCTATGCATATGACATCTTCTTTCCTATGGTTACCTCTCGAATGATACATGCAATAGTTTCGAAAGCCTTTATTAATAATATTTTTATTGAATTTCTATTTTTGGAAGGAAAACAGTATATCTTTCACATGGATCAGAGATTTTGATGTCTTCCTCCTCAAACATATGTAAATATATAGATGATTATAATCTTGCTTTACTGTACCTAATATGAGATTTTAAGGAAGGAAAATGACTTGTGTTGGAGATACAATGTAGAGAGATTTTGTCTCTTTTGATGGAATGTAAATGAAATATTTAAGGATATTTATTGCCTCTAAAAAAGACAAGTGATCAGTTAGTCACGAGTTATGACAGATAGAGAAATAGAGAGGCTGATCTCTTTAATCTCCCTATCAAAAGTACTGAAAAATTTTTGTTTGAATTAATTAAGTATTTTACTAGTGAAAATGCTAATACAAGGTCGCAGGATGGGTGAGAGCAAATGGAGAGAGCAAGGAAGATGAGAGACCCATTTAATAGTAATAAAAAAAGAACAACATTTATCACATGCTCTTTAAGACTCTTATTTGGATTATTTTTAGATCAACTAAATTAGTTTAAGATCATATTTTAATTTTACATGAGGACAATCATGACTCCGAGATGGATCAAAGACTATAAATATTTGCTTTTAGGAGTACTATAAATAAGACTCTAGACTTTTGGTACTACAACAATAATGTGTCATCACCATGATTTATGTTGAGTTCTTAGGAGAGATACTAATCAGCTGAGTTAATAGCTGCGAGCAAAATCATTAAAGTTTCACATAGACAGCAAGTGGCATTTTTGATGTTTTAGCATACTAGGATTAGCAAGAAAAAGGCACTATGATAAGAGGCCTAGACCAACAAGCATTTGATGTTCATCCAACTAGCTGCCCTTTATCATGATTTAGAGTGTGCCAAGCCTAAAGAAAATGAAGGTTGGTGTGTTTCACATTCCTTCTCATAGCCATGGAAGGAATTGTAGCTAGCTGGATATGAATTACTAAACTCCAGGTCAGTCAGCTGGACCATTGCTTACCAACCCACTTTTCTCAGCTCTATGGAACCACTGCTAATGCGGTTGGCAGGTGAGGACCACTCATGCAAAACCTCTCTTCTCTCCACCAAGGAATAGGCCTACTCAAGGTCTTAATAATAGATAAAAAGCCTAGAATAAGAAGATAAGAGGGAAGAAAAGAAAGCTTTGAACCAAATCTTCAAACAATGTATAAGATAGATATTTTAATCTTATCCTCTACCAATGAAGGAGAAAGTCTTTGTACATCATGTGCGATACAATAAAATGATATAGAGCGTACCACCCAACCACATTAGAGCACATAGTCACCACTTTCAACATGTATTTAATATCCCAGTTCTGCTTTTTCATTTAAAATTTTGAATGACAAAGTTATCCACCTGTTCTGAAAAATTATGACATCTTGTGGCTATATTATGATATCCTACGGTCAAATTATAACTTTCTATACATAGAAAATCATATTTTTTTTTCAAAAGTCATAAAGAGAGAAAGATATTTTCATCATTGAAAATTTATAAAATTTTTAATGACTAAAATACCCCTCCTTATGACATCCTGTAGCTAAATTCTTAACAGAAAGTCATAATTTGACTGCAGGAAGTCATAATATGACTATAGGATGTCATAATTTTTTTAGAAGAGTAAGGATATTTTCGTCATTCAAAATTTCAAAAGAAAAAATAAAACTACAGGCATTAAATGTACGTTGAAAAGCGATGGTGGCCTAATCAGATGAGGTGGTGTATTTTTTCTACACTGCATATGATATACAAAAAATTACTCCCAATGAAGTGTCATGACTATGAGACCCCTACTTAATTATCTCTCCTGTGCTTCTCCTAAGAGGAATGCTTGGCCTGTGGTCGAAAGTCAGAGTTTGCTTCTCCTCTAGATATTCCCACCATGTATTGAAAATTTGTTGAATTAGAGTTTTGCATGACCATTTAGCTTATGTTTTTGTTTGCATCTTTTTTTAATGCCATAACCATAGAAGGGTAATGAAATCATCACTATCATCGTCGTCATCATCATTATTTATTCTTTTTTAGGTGTATTAATTTTATTTAAATATTTTTTTGGGATGTCTCTCATGTATATTTTAGCCATGGTTATCACCTTATATGCTATGTATTTGGTGGTGGTTGAAGTGGAAAAAAAATTGTGTTGTGCTTCACATGCGGGTATTTCATATATGCTTACTATTAAGTGGGATGGATTTCCCCATCCTCTTTCTCTTTTAATAAAAAAGTAATAAGAGAACAAAAAAAGAAAAGACTGCTTATTTATTGTTGGCTATCGTTAATCAGGAGCACAATTAGGTTATTTATGCCTAGTCTACATTTTCCAAACACTAGGCTTTCGGAAACACCAAGAGTGTATCATCCTCTATGCCAATGGGCTTAGGTATTAACAAAGCAGATAGCTAAGTTATCAAATGCATTACTCTATTATGAAAATGCCATCATTATATTTTTTATATTATTTAATTTTTAATTGATAAACGCTCATATCTAACAAATTATTAGGCAAATGGTCCTCTCCTGATGTATGCAAATTCTAGGCTTTCAACCGTATCTATGAAATAACAAGTTGAGATCCTCCCAATCCAAGCATAGATCAGGGAGGTCCAATCATGCAATCGCTAGCATCCATCTATTTTGCATGATGGCTTTGATCGTGTTGAGGTCTACTGTCCAATCGTACCGACCCCATCTCTCCACCCACGTGAGGTATTGTCCGTTCTGGAACGGGCCCGGGCCTCGACCCGGTCAGCACCCCGCCCCGCACGATTTTGCCCCCAAAAGACACCTCACATGGGAGAGGAGAGTGTAGTACTTAAGCAGTAGAGTCCCTTGATTGTATCCGGTATGGGATTTCGGGCTCAATGCCCCCGATGCCCATCCCGCAACAGAGCCCCCCAGCAAGGGAGGTCTACTGCACAGGTAGGGGACGGTTTCCACAGACGGCGCCAATTGTTGAGGTCTACTGCCCAGTCATACCGACCCATCTCCTCCACCCAGCGTGAGGTATTATCCGCTCTGGAACGGGCCCGGCCTTCGACCCGGTCAGCACTCCGCCCGCACGGTTTTGCCCCGCAAAAGGGCCTCACGTGGGAGAGGGGGAGTGATAGTACTTAAGCAGTAGAGTCCCTTGATTGTATCCAGTATGGACTTTCGGGTTCAATGCCTCCGATGCCCATCCTGCAATAGATCGTATATCTCATATTATGCATGAGACAACATTTCTCATGTATTGTGCAGGCTATATAATCTCAATCATTTTGCAATTCATGGATGGCTATGATTGCATGATTAGACCTTTCTAGTCGAGGCCCAGATAAGAGGATCAAACTCTGGTACAATGATCTAGTTATTTTATCAAAAACTAAAGCAGCGTTTGGCATCGCTTTCTCTTTTTTTTCTCCTATTTTTAGAAATAAAAATCTATTTATATTTTTAATTTTTAAAAATATAGATATATTTGGTATAATCAATTATTTTTTGAAAAAAAATATATATATATATAGGAGTGATGGCATTGGCAGCGAAAATATGGCATTGGTGGTTGTGCCGGCGATAATAGTAAAAATATAAATTTTATATTTTTAAATATTGAAAGCAAAAGTTTCTTAATTTTTAATTTTTTTAAAGCAACAAAAATAATTATTGAAAATGAAAGATATAAATACTAGCATAAAATTTTTACTCTCAATTTTCTATTTTTATTTTAAAAATAGAGTAGAAAATAAAAATGATGCTAGATGCATCTTAAATATTTTTTATTTTTTTAATAAAAATTAGTAAGTCAGTATTTTTACAGAATTTTTATCGGTGATCCATCAAATTGACCGACCATCATGTTAATGATCAATTGTTGTAACAAAATAGAAGACTATTATTCTTATCTACGAGAAGGTAGTTAAATGGATTTGATGGGTAGGCCTTCTAGCATAAAAGCACCTATCTCTTTCTTTGATCCCACTTTTTGCGATGATAATGCATGGGGTGACGCTAATAAATCATGCTAACTTATCCCGAACCTTGTTCAAGTGACACAAGGACCACGTTAGAGTATTATTCCCATCCAAGCCTAGTTTTTTTTTTTTTTTTGGGTAGAACCATCCAAGCCTACTTACCGCCCAGGTCACGTCAAAGTAGGCAAGCTGTTTGCATGGCAACTTATTAACCACATAACAAAAGACTATTTCAAATTAAATGGTCGCGCCTGTGTTTCACTAAAATCCAGCAGCTTGATGAATATGACTTGCCACCAAAAAAAAAAAAAAAAGGAAAAACATGGCCTCCCAAATCCTGCCCACCCACAAGGGTCAGCACCACCGTCTAAACACATGACCTTAGAAATATCTCCGAAAAGACCCATCCAGTATAGAATATAGAAAGTAGAAATTACATCTTACACTACGTGGGTGCATCATGCCAATCATCGGTGCTAATTTTTATGAATTTTATTCATCAAACATTTATCTTAATAATTAGCCTATAAAAATGATCATGTATGAAAGAGTTTTATTAAGCATATATTCTCTCACCGTCCATGTCACCCTTTGTCTATTTTAGAGGATGAGGATATTTGATGGGTCCAAAGATCTCATTGGACTATCGAACTTTCTCATGAATAAATTATATCTTACACTACATGCACCATCATGTGGTGCACTACATCAATCATAAATTTCTGTTTTTGCGGATCTCATTCATCGAGAGGTTGTCTCAATAATTGATTTATATGAATGAGCGTTTGAATTGGTGTGGTGCACTATATGATGGTGCATGTGGTGTAAGATATAATTTATTGCAGAAGTTTGGTGGCTCAACAAAATCTTTGGTCCCACCAAATAATCTCATCCTTTCAAAAGAACTAAGGTGATAAGGACTTAATGGAAATATGATATTTTCTCTATATTTTTTTTTTAACAATCTTAATTCTTAAATTTCATTTTGGACCCCACCAAAGCTTGCTTAGCCACAAGCGAACCAGCTTGATTTGAAATCTAAGATCCAAACCCCTCTGAAAGTTACAGCGCTTGATGGGTTTGGACAAAGCCAAGTCTGTTTGAGATCATGTCTAATTCTTTTTGAGAAATATACTGAGGGATGCTCATGACCGCCAGGGTTTCAATCATGGTCCTCTCCACTCGGGAGAGGGATACGGACCAGCTGAGATTAGACTGATTCGTTAGGTACGTCTACATTAAGGATAGATTTGAATTTGAGTTAATTTTTGTTTCGTTAAATTGAGCATATCTGATTTTAATTGCATTAAGTCACGCTCGTACTTGGCTGTTAAACCAATCAAACCGTCTACACTTATAACACTGCAGACTACTGTGCAACTCTCAATGGAATGGGATGACCATGTATGCCATGTGTGTTACGATACACGCTTGTGGACCGACTTATTTAATGATCTTCCATCTCCTGACGGCGACCCGTAAAGAATCTATTCTCCCTGCAAGCTTTCAATTTGGGTATAGTTTGTGTTTAAATTAGGTCCAATTTAAATTAGGACTCATATGGTTGATAAAAAATAAAGGAGAAAGAGGTATCTCTAGAAAAGTAGACAGAAAATTTTTTGTTTGGTTGAAGTTTTAGCAGAAGAAGAGTAAAATTTTTTTTTCATAGGAGTTACTTTCCGCATTTCATGAAAAATGAAAATCCATGAGAGAGATGTGTTTTGGCATTTTTCATGGGATAGAAAGTGGTGCTATTTTGTTCTTCTCTAAAATATCTTTTTAGATCAACGGTTAAGATTCTGTAAAATATCAATAGATGGTTATGATAAAATATTAAATAGTGATATAATATTATATTAATATTATCATAATATTTATATGAATATAATATTAATATTATAATATTTATTATATTTTAATATTAATTTAATATTTATACTAATATAATATTTTTATTAATATAATATAATATAATATTTATATTTATATTAATAAATTTATTATATTAATATATATATATATATATATTCGTATTATATTAACAAAATAAATTATCATAGTCTAATATTATATTGTAATATATTAATATTATATTTATATTAATATAAATATTATATTAATATTTATATAAAATTTAGAAGCAAAAAGATATGGTCCCATGCTATCACGATATAATAGATATTTTACATATTTTTAAAAAAAATAATATTTAATCAAATATAAACTATTCTGTAATAAATTATTTTTTCATGATGAATCAAATATATTAAAATTTTATTTTTAAAAAATAATTTTTTAAAAAATAATTTTTTAAATTAAAAAAAAATTAAAAATCAAATGAATTCTTGGATCTACCTAACCCCACGAACTCTTGGCTCTAAGTCGGGGTATTTTAATCTAGCCTGCCTTCTCAACCATGAATGGGCTCTTTCACAAGAGAATATTCTCTATAGTTAATTGTCACAGGACATAAGGAGAGGGGAATGGACAATGAAACATTAATTGGACTTTAAATGCCTTACGTTGGAATGGCAAAGGGAGCTGGATGGAAGCTAAGTTTCATAAATCTAGTATCACACCACATGGTCCTTGGGAAAGAAAGCAACAAAACGAGAATGGGGAGCATGGAGAGAGAGAGCAAAGAAGATAAGATTGGTGATATTATATGGGGGTTAGTTTGGATAACATTCTGTTGTGTAAAATTGTGTGCCAACTTTCGTTGTGGATTCCTTGTCGAAACGCGCAAAATTCCAGGTTCGGTTATATGTTATGACGTGTCACTTGGAGAGCGTTATTCTAGTGAGGTGAGGGGATGATTCCCAAGGTTTTTGGTAGCCAACCCAGAGATTGACGTAAGCATCTGCGACATGGTACGTAGGAAGAAAACATCAACAGTGATTGATGGCGCCTATCACCGGATTTCTTACGGAGTGGAGTATGATACTTCTAGATGCTTTCATAACGGGATATACTGGCTTGCTTGCTGAAGTCTCAACATTATTGGTACAAACTGCACCCTCGCACATGACGCAGAAATTGGCATGAAAAGGCGCCGCACTGTATCATATCATTAAGCTCTACATGCAACAAGTAGGACATTCCTCACCAAAAGAGCGAAAGAGAAAGAAGAAGAAGAAAAAAAAAAAAAAATAATGTAGACCTTCTACTCCTCCGATGACCGTAAAAAAATTAATTCTGTTATTCAAGTCACAATTTTTTTTTTTGGGGTCAATGTACAATCTATAATTTTTGACAATTTGTAGGTTTGGTGTTTTTTCTTTTTTCTTTTTTTATTGAGTTGGTCAGCTAACTAAGGCTCTATTTAGGATAAATAATGATGATAGAACTCTTGAAAAGTAGAGCTTTAGGAAATAAAATTTTTATAAAAAATTATTTATTATTTGATAATTATATTTCTAAAGATTTTGAAACTTTAACATATATTTAGTAACTAAATTGAGAAGATATTTTCAATATAACAAAATGATAATGAAGGATATTCAATAGTATTGTAAAATCTAATACAATATAAAATTATATATTATTCTGTATTAAAATATTATTATAATAATATAATTATAATATAAGATAATATAATATCATATACTATAGCATAATTATATAACATAATATGATGTAACAGACTAATTTATTATGATGCAGTACAATATTATTATTATACAATATAGTATAATATAATAATATTATGATATAATGTAATATAATGAGATAAATATGATATGATATAATATAATATAATATATTTATAGTATAATAATATGATCTGATATGATAATATAATATAACATAGCTAATGTTAGTTAATGATTATAACATAATATTTTAATATAAAGTATTATACCTATTATTATATATTAATATATTATTACATAGTATAGTATTTTGTTATAATATTTGTTTGTGGCTATTTGATCACCATGGGATTTTATTAGATAAATAACTTCGTGACATTTGTCAAAAAGTATTTTTAGGAAGAAGCTCTATGAAACTTCTCCGTATATACCTTTTCGATTTTCTAACAAAGCCAAAAATAATTTTTAGATTTTTATCAAATACCACTTTATATCATCCAAAAATATTTTTGAAAGAACAGAAAATACTTTCTATCTCTCCAAAAGTTTTGCCAAATAGGGCTTAACCATCTTTTTAGGCAGAATCTCATTATATATGCCATAGATTATGTTAGGTTTAGAGTCCAAAGTTCGAGTTGTTAGTATTTTTTTTGACAGCCCAATAAAAAAATTAAAGTAGGGATTTGGATCAATATGTAGTTCAGATTAAGCAAGGGGCATTAGTGAAAATAAACTATAGCTACATTTGATAGAGCGGATAAATCTTGGAGGAATATCTATTTAAATGGATAAATCTTCTTTTGGTTAAGGTAACTGTATAGAATAAATGAATGCATTTGGATTTTAACATAATGACAGAATTGCTCTTATTTTTTAGTGTATTCAAAAGTTTGATGAGAGCAAAATAATAATTAGAGGGGTTAAAGTTTTCCTCTCTCTCTCTCTCTCTCTCTCTCTCTCTCTCGCTTTTCACACTTATCTAAATAGACTTATTCCGGGATGTTTTAGGAACCTTTGGCAGGATATTCCCATTCGAAGAGTTATCCCTCCACTAGTAGTCTCTGCCAAATGCAACCAGAAATGAAGAAATTCCTAAGAATAGCTCAGTATGCCCCATACTTTGATCGACAAAGGACACAATAGTCAAAATTCTAACAATAATAAAAAAAAAAGTTAGACCCCAAGTGATAATTTGGTATGCTTTTATTTAACTAATAATATTGGAGGGTCGATGAATATAGTCTGCATTATGTAGACCGTTTGATTGAGTTAGAACTTAGAAGTACCCGGATAACTTATGCAATTATTAGGGTTGAGCATGGATCGAATTGAGAGAAAAATTTGATCCGACCGAACCCAATTGGATTGAAGAAAATCCAATTCGTTACCGACTGTTTATCATATATAAATTGTTTGAAACCAAAGTTAATGATTTGTAGCGGATTTAGATGGATTGTGTCGGTTTGGACTTCAATGTTGATCCAATATTGATTTTAAACATCACAAACCAATACACTATTCAATTCATATAGAAACTAGGATATAATAATTTCATAATATCCATAAGTTAGTACATAACATGTCATAATTATCAATTTTTAATTCTTAAAATAGCATAAATATTGAAAATACTATATCGATCGATTAGATTTGGTTTCATATGAATTAAAAATGGAGAAACCGAATCCGATTATAATTAATCAAATTTTTTATGAATCACAATCCGATTTAAGTGCGGTTTCATACGGGTCAGATTATGTGGGTTTTTTTGAATTTCAATTATTTACTCAGTCCTATCAATTATAATAATAAGTCCCTAAACCAAGCCAATTCCAAAAATTTGAGTTGGTCCTTGTCTCATTTTTGGGACCATGTCAAGTTTCTCTTGCTGCCTATGATGTTTTCTATTCTGCCTACGATGTTTTCTATATTCAAGGTGGACCAACTGACCAAGTCCCTTTCTGCATTGAACCTAGAATCGAAGGATTCCTACATACCCCATAATAATTCACCCAAGTAATAGTCAGGTGTTCACATTCAGGCCAAAATGACAAGTCCACGGTGGGATCATGAACACAAGGTGGAGTCCCCTTCAAGAGGCGACTAATTTACAAAGGGGGAACTGGACTTGGCCATTGTTTGGAGGCTAGTGGTCCACATTAAACTTTTTTGTCCACACCTTTAAAGGGTCATGAATGCTAACACCAATGAAGAGGTTATTGACAAAGACTTAGGTCTTGAAAAAGTCATAATTAGTGGCTAGTGGTCCAACCCTAATAATCCAGTTATCAAGATTTTAGTTGGGTTTTTGGCACAGGGAGAGATCGTAAAGAAGTAGCTAATAAAATCATGTGAGCCATCCCAAAAAATCATATCATATAAATAGCTCATACTATTGGTAAGAATCATAGAGTATTTTATATATTGATCATGAAAATAGCCCATGCTATTAGCAAAAATCATTGAGTATCTCGTATATTGTATACTAATTCAAAATTTTTCTTATCAGCAGGATCATACAACCAAGGATCACGGAGATCAAGCCTTTTTATGTAGTGCAACAATTCAAAGCCCTTCCTTTATTAGAAAAAATCGTGAAGGATTATATTGATTAAGAGAATCTCGCATATTGTGTAATGTTGGTGCAAAAATCCGCTTGCGTCGAAGAAGCTGGAGTCGAGGGAGTCGCGGTCGCCGCCGGACCTGCAAAAGAAGTCTAAATCGGAGGTGGGGTTGCTCCGGCAAGACCCTCCGACGCTCAAGTCAGTTCTCTGCCTCAACAAGAATGGAGTGCTCGAACGAAAATTTTAGCAGAGTTTTGAGATAGAAAATAGAGCTTGGAGAATAACATATCTGGGGTCCCCTTTTATAGGCGGAGGGGGTAACAAACTGATAGCGATGTCTGTAACCGTCTGGCAGTGGACCGCCCAGAGTCAGGAGGAGTTTGTTGTAGAGAGTAGTGGAGTGGACCCGTGGCTATCACCGGGGCGTGCCACGTGGAGTCTGCTACGGAGAGCGGAGCGGCATCCGTTGTCGCGACTTGCCAGAGAATGGAAGAATCGCGCGGTATCCATCGCAGGAAGTGGAGCAGGATCGTGGCCATTATTATGGCCTGCCAGGGAGTGATGAAGCCGCGTGGAATCCGTCGCAGGAGGTGGAGCAGAGTCGTGGCTGTTGCTGCGGCCTGCCAGGAGGTCCAGGTCTATCGGTTGGAGTTCGACTGGAGTGTTTGACGGAGAGAGGTGGCTAGCCACCAGCCTGAGAGGAGCTTGGAGTCCGGCTCTCGCGGGAGTCCGGATGGAGTCTTCCTTCAGTTGAAGTCGGGGACGTAGTCCGGCTCCCGAAGGAGTCCGGACTGAGTCTACTTGCAATCAAAGTCAGGGATGAAGTTCGGCTTCCTTAGGAGTCCGGACGAAGTTTACCTGTAAGCGAAGTCGTGGGTGGAGCCCGGCTCCCGTAGGAGTCCGGGCGAAGCCTTTCCGCAATCGAGGTCGGGGACGAGATCCGGCTCCCGTAGGAGTCCGGACTGAGTCAACCTGCAATCAAAGTCAGGGATGAAGTCCGGCTCCCTTAGGAGTCCGGACGAAGTTTACCAGCAATCGGGGTCGAGGGCGGAGCCCGACTCCCGTAGGGGTCCGGACGAATCCTTCCCGCAGTCGAGGTCGGGGATGAGATCCGACTCCCGTAGGAGTCCGGGCTGAGTCAACCTGCAATCAAAGTCAGGGATGAAGTCTGGCTCCCGTAGGAGTCCGGATGAAGTTTACCAGCAATCGGGGTCAAGGACGGAGCCTGACTCCCGTAGGAGTCCGGGCGAAGCCTTTCCGCAGTCGAGGTCGGGGACGAGATCCGACTCCCGTAGGAGTCCGGGCTAAGTCAACCTGCAATCAAAGTCAGGGATGAAGTCCGGCTCCTTTAGGAGTCTGGACGAAGTTTACCAGCAATCGGGGTCGAGGGCGGAGCCCGGCTCCCATAGGAGTCTGGGCGAAGTCTTTCCGCAGTCGAGGTCGGAGACGAGATCCAGCTCCCGTAGGGGTCCGGGCTGAGATCTGGTAGTTGTAGGAATCTACCGTTGGAGAAGTTCAGCCATTGACGGAGTCCGAAGTAGTTCGGATTGGAATTGAACCTGGCTGGAAGAAGTCTGGAAGGGATTCGGGGAGCAGCTGATAGTCGTAGAAAGTCGGCTGTCGGCAGAGCTTAGTGAGCGCTCGGGGCGGTTTAATAGATAACTGGGGGAACTTATGTTGAAGGAGCTCGGGTGGTGTAGTGGGAGTTCGTCCGTCGGGAAAATTCGATCAGCACTGCGGGAATCCGGCTGTTGGAGAAGTCCGGAGAGATACCATCTGCGGTCGAAAGCCGGAGGAGTCTCGGGAGGGTCAATCCTGTTAAAAACTTCGGCTGAAGGTATTTTATACCCAACACCAGTCCCCCTACTTTCGAGTTTGAATTTTGAATGAAGAAAGTACAGAAAGATTGTCACAGTCGAAGTTGCTCCCTCGATGCCCGTGCGCGATCGTCCTCAGATATTTTGGCATTTAATGCGCGTGCGCCGGAGTCTTTTCAAATCGAGGTGATCCGAAGAGCCCCTTTTGGAACCTGCAGCGGAACGGTGCTCGAAGCATGGCGTAATAAAGGCACTGTCAGTCGTCTGTCACTTTTTAACTGCCCACTGTGGTGAGTGGGACACGCAGCGAAAAGAGACCGGTCAGAGGGGATTCGCAATCGTCATTATGCCGGATCTCAGAGCCTATTTAAACCCGCACCCCTCCTCCAAGAGTCCAGCTCTATCCGACGGTCTCATTCGGGCATCCTTCTTCTTCCTGAGAACTTCGATTTTTCTCAGCGCCCTTCTCAGCCTTAGGCGTTCCTCGAGCCGTCCCCCTTTCCGCACCTTCGTACTTCTTCGAATCGCCTAGGTTAGTCTCGGAACTCCTTCCTCTTTTTGTTCTTCTTTTGTCGTTCGATCTTTCTTCCTCTTGCTCTGCGCCTCAGTCCCCCGGGATATTGTCCGTGATTTTTCTCGATTTTTAGGGATTTCACTTCTGTAAGTGGTCTTCGTGTGACTCTAGATGTCTTCCAAGGGTTCTTCTTCTAACGGCTCTAGGAATTCGTCTGTCTTGGTCTCCCAGAGTCCTCAGGCGGTAGATGAACCGGTAGGTAGAGCCAAACCTCATCCGATTTTTGCACCGGACGCCATTCCATGTTCTCTGACTCCGGACGAACTCCAACTGATAAGAGTTCAGTATGGGGTTCCTCCGGAGTACGAACTGAAACTTCCTGGTCCGTCCGACCGGACTAGTGCCCCTCCCCTCGGCTGCTTCTGCCTGTACCAGGAGGCCTTCCGTGTCGGACTCCGACTTCCTGTGTCGCCTTTCGTCATTGCCCTTTTTCGGTTCCTGGATATTTCTCTAGCTTCGGTTGCACCGAACTCATTTAGGTTTTTGATAGGGTTCCTCTCTTTTTGTCATGTAGTCGAAGTCCAGCCCACCCTTTCCTTGTTTAGATACTTCTACACCTTCAAGCGTCATCCCTCGATGAAGGATTGGTGGTACTTCTCTCCTCAGTTTGGTAGGAAGGGGTTACTGAAGGGTGCTCCTTTTTCTATCCACAACTGGAAGGGAAAGTTTCTTTATGTCCGATGCCTGACCTTGAGGCTAGAGTTAATCCCTTGGGGCTCCCTGAGGGACTCCGTCCGTCGGGTGCCCAGCCTGGGGGGAGACGACCATCAAGCCTCCCAGAAGCTCCTCAAATATCCAACTCCTTCTTTCCCCAACCTCCTGAAGGAGCAGTTTCTGTTTAACATCGGTTTGAGCCCCCTGGATCCCGTCAGTATTTCATCTCTCTCCTTCTTTTTTTATTTTTTTTAATTTTTTTTTACCTCTCTTCTTTTCTTCTTTTTCATGCCTTCCTTTTCTTTTCTCTTTTTTTTTTTTAGGCATGGACGCCGAAGAAGCACAGATGCTTGCCAGGGGCCTGAAGGCTCTCAAAAGAAAGAACACCGCGGCCTCCGGGTCGGTGAAGAGAGCCAGAGTGGAGGGGACGAGTTCGGCCGCGCCCGCCCGGGGGACCTCAGCTGCCGACGTCCTTCCAGATACCGAGCGTCCCGTCGCCCGGGCTTCCCCGAGGGGTTTGAGTTCTCCTACCGAGGTCCCCGCTTCGGAGACCCATCCTGAGGAGGTGCCAGGGGGTGAGAGGAGGAAGACCTTGGCCTGCCGGGTCAGCAGTCATCGGGCTGCCACTGAAGAGTCCCGCGGCTCTGAAGAGGAGCAGGGGGATGATCTCTTTAGTGACAGGGATCTAATAAAAAAGCTGGTAGACGGGTGCTCGCTGTCCGAAGTCGTCCAGAGGATCGTCCGCGTCGATCCTACACAACGAGTCTGGGACTCGCTGGGGGCCTTCCTCGAGGTAAGTAGATTCGTCCTCCTTTTTTCTTTCGCTTCTTCATTTAATTAACTTCCCAGCTCTCATTCTGACTCTCCTGTTGCCCTTGCAGCTCAGGCATCAACTCCTCACCAACATCGAGACAACAAACAAGGCGATGGAAGGTCAGCAGGCCGAGGCTGCCCGCCTTAAGAAAATGGCCCTCGAGGTGGCCGGTCTCCGAGAGGCACTTGAGAGGGAGAGATAGACCTCGGTGGAACAGAAGGCCGACCTGGAGGAGATGGTGAGGAGGGCGGAGGCCGAGGTCGCCAACATGGCAGAACAGATCCCGACCCTGGTCTCGGAGGCCAGGAGTCAAGCGGTGGAAGAGTTCAAGACTTCCACCGAAATGAAGAAGTTGAAGGTTGAGTTCGGCCAAGCCGCATTCAATAAAGGGTTCGAGCTCTGCCAGGAGAAGATGGTCGTAAAATTCTCCGAGCTCGACCTCAGCTTCTTGGACGAGGCATCCGAGGATGAAGCCAGACCCTCCACCGCCGCTGCAGCCGTCGCGGTCCACCCCCCAGAGGTGCCGAGTCCCCCCGTTGATCCAGAGGTCCAAGACCTCTAACTTTGTATTCTTCCTTTATTGCCATTTTTCTTCTTTCCTTTGTCTTCAAGAAACGTTCAGTCAATAAAATTGGTCTCCTCCTTTTGGGGGACTTTTCTTCTCTTCTTTTTCTTTCTTTTTTTCTTCTACTTCTTTGTAATGAGCTGCGTTTTAATGTGTTGACCTCCCGATGGCAGCGTCCCGCCGAAGCGCTTCCCTTGCCTCAAGGGATTCCGCTGAAGTCTACAATCCAGCGGCTGAAGAAGGAAGTCCTCCATCTAACAAAAATATCGAAGAAGACGGAAGGCGAGCTTCGCAGGTGGAGGGAGAGTCATTCCGAAGTCACCGCGGAGGCCACCTACTTTCGGAATCTCCATGTGAAGGGGATCATGGAGTACAGTTGGAGGAAGGCGAACTTTGAGAAGGAGCTTGAGGAATGCAAGAAGCGTGCCAGCGATCAAATTTGGGCTCAAGCCGCCAAAATCAGTTCCCTCAGGGTGGAGCTGTCGGCTGCCCGGGAGAGGATTGGCCAGCTGGAGGGAAGTTCATCCCGACTTTGGACTCGGGCCGACAGCGACCGGGAGTGGTCGAAGAAGGTCTCTGACCTCCAGCAACAGCTCCAGGATGTCGAGGCGAGCTACGATGTGTACCGGGCCGACTGGCGCAAGTAGGTGGACGAATACAAGGGGAGGCTCCGGATGGCGACCGACAAGGTTGCCCGCCTTCAAGGGTAGCTGGCTGGCAGGGCTCAACTCGCTTCCTCTCGGGATTCCAGCAAACTCTAATCCCTGAGAAGAACTGTCGAAGAGCTTTCTATCGCCCTTGGGGAGAGGACGGTCGAGCTGCAGCAATTGAAGATCCAGCTGGCATGCGAGCAGTAGGCCGTTAAGGATGCGGAGGCAGAATCCGAGGTCCTGAGAAAAAGGCATCGAGAGGCGGAGAGCGAAAGCCAGCGATATCATCGAAGATACATGGAGATATTAATGAGAGAGAGAGAATTGGAAGCAGAAGTCGGACGTTTGAGGGATTCCCTGGCGAGGGTTGAAGCCGAAAGTCCGAGGTCGGAGGAAGTCGGGCCCCCTTAGGGCCCCTTTTTGTCTTTCCATCTTCCCATGTATATATTTTTTCTTCTGTTGTTTTGTCTTGTTCTTGTCATTTTGCTTTTCTTTCTTTAGCCTGCTGGACTTTGTAGTGTATATTTTGTGAATGAAATGAAAAAAAAATTTTGTATTACCTCGTCTACGTATTGTATTAAATTATCGTCCGTCGAACTTCTTTTGTCTTTTGACTTGTCCAACGTCGATATCGTTTGGAGGTGCCCAATCATCGCCACGCTGATTTGCTTTTCTGATCGTCCATGGCCATAGACTCGAGCTCGATGGTCCGAACTCCGCATTACCTCGAAGGGGTCGTTATTTTCTTGGCCTGTATCGAGAGCCTTCTTAGAGGCCGGGGGTGTTTGGTAGGAACTTTCCGTCTTTGTTGAGACGAGATTCCCTAGGTCTTTGGTGTGATTTATTTTTCATCTGTTGCCGGTGTAATTCGTCGCTTTTCTTCTTAATTTTTCTCCCCTTTTCGGGTGAGGGTCTTCCCCCTGCTTTTCGCAGGATCGCGTAGAGGTGTGGAGGTGCCATTGAGGAGACTTTTCCCTTTATCCGATCATGTTGGGTGACCAAGTTTTCGTCATTGTCAGGACGAGGTCCTCCTTCTGCCCTTGACGTAGTCAATCTCAGCTCAGGTTAGGACGAGGTTCTCCTTCTGTTCCCGATGGGGCTGTGGGAGCACATAAAGGTCGTTGTGAGGGCCTCTCCCCCATCCGATCAAAAAGAATCGGGTCTTCGACTTTGCTCGTGTCAGGATGAGGTTTTCTCCTGTTCCTAACATGGCTGTGGGGATACATTAGGGCATTGTAGGGCCTCTCCCCCCATCCGGTCTAAAAGAACCGGATCTTCGACTTTGCTCACGTTAGGACGAGGTCCTCCTCCTGTCCCTAACATGGCTGTGGGGGCGCATAAGTGCGTTGTAGGGCCTCTCCCCCCATCCGGTCTAAAAGAACCGGGCCTTTGACTTTGCTCATGTTAGGACGAGGTTCTCCTCCTGTCTCTAACATGGCTGTGGGGGCGCGTAAGAGCGTTGTAGGGCCTCTCCCCCCATCCGGTCTAAAAGAACCGAGCCTTCGACTTTGCTCATGTTAGGACGAGGTTCTCCTCCTGTCCCTAACATGGCTGTGGGGGCGCATAAGGATGTTGTAGGGCCTCTCCCCCCATCCGTTCTGAAAGAACCGGGCCTTTGACTTTGCCTAGGTTAGGACGAGGTTCTCTTCCCGTCCCCAATATGGCCCAGGGGGCATCCAAGGGCTGTTATATGGGCTTCTCCTCCGATCCGATCTTAAAATAATCGGACTTTCATTTTGCTCATGTTAGGACGAGATTCTCCTCCTGTTCCTAACATGACCATGGGGGGCACTCAAGGGCCGTTATATGGGCCTCTCCTCCGATCCGATCTTAAAATAATCGGACTTTCATTTTGCTCATGTTAGGACGAGGTTCTCCTCCTGTTCCTAACATGACCATGGGGGGCACTCAAGGGCCGTTATATGGGCCTCTCCTCCGATCCGATCTTAAAATAATCGGACTTCCATTTTGCTCATGTTAGGACGAGGTTCTCCTCCTATTCCTAACATGACCATGGGGGCACTCAAGGGCCGTTATATGGACCTCTCCCCCGATCCGATCTTAAAATAATCGGACTTCTATTTTGCTCATGTTAGGACGAGATTCTCCTCCTGTTCCTAACATGACCATGGGGGCACTCAAGGACCGTTATATGGGCCTCTCCCCCTATCCGATCTTAAAATAATCAGACTTTCATTTTGCTCATGTTAGGACGAGGTTCTCCTCCTATTCCTAACATGACCTTGTTTTAATTGTTTGAATGGGTTATCCCCAATCGTAACAAATCCATGCCGAAAGGGAAAGATATGCAAAGTCGAAAGGAATTTTGATTCAAAGCAAAGTCGTGAGTAGTACATTTACAGGTTTCTCGAGTTCCATGGTCGTGGAAGGTCTGCTCATCCTTGAGGCCCTCCGGTGATGGAGTCGATGGTCCCGATTGGAGGTCGATCTCCGGGCTACTCCTCCCTCCTTGACGGTTCAGGTTGCGGCAGGGCCCTTGGCCGATCTTCTCTACCCTCAGGCCGGCGTCGAATGAACCTATCGAGTCGACCTCGCCGGATGAGCTCCTCGATCTCATCTCGGAGCTGGATGCATTCCTCCGTGTCGTGACCGTGGTCACGATGGTAGAGACAGAACTTGTTGGGGTTGCGCTTTCCGGGGTGTGTGCGCATCCTCTCTGGCCTAGGGAGCTGCTCTCTGACCTCCATCAGTACCTGGGTCTTCGAGGCATTGAGGGGGGTGTAGTTGCAGAATCTTTCCGGTGGAGAACCCCACCGAACTTCGCGGTTCGGACTTCTCTGCCTATGTACTCGGGGAGGAGTATGGACACGCTTGTGCCCGGGAGGAGTTCGAAAATGTGGCCGAGTTTCTCTCGCCCCTTTCTCGACTGCAAGCTTACTCGAGTCTTCCGCCTGCCGTTCTCTCGCAGTCTCCTCATCCTTCATTTTGAAGGCTTCTTCCGTTCGGACGTACCCTTCGGCCCAAGCCAACAGATCAGCAAAGTCCCTGGGGTACTTCTTCTCCAGGGAGAACAAAAGGTCATTCTTCTGAAGGCCGCCCTTCAGGGCGGCCATTGCTATCGATTGGTCCAAATTCTGGACCTCCAGCACTGCGACATTGAAATGGTTGATGTAGGCCCGAATGGACTCCCCCTCACTCTGCTTGATATTGATGAGGGACTCCGAACCTTCCGGGGGCGCCGGCTGCTGACAAAATGGGCCACAAATTGGTGGCTCATCTGATCGAAAAAAAAGATGGTACCCGACTTCAGCGCCGAGTACCAATTTCTCGCCGCTCCCTTCAAGGTGGATGAGAAGGCTCAGCATAGAATGGCGTCGGTGCGCCATGAAGCAGCATCATCGTTCGGAAGGCTTCCAGATGATCAACCGGGTCCGAAGTCCCGTCGTAGCTTTCAAACTGGAGGAGTTTGAAGTTTGGCGGGATCGGTTCCTGCATGATCATTTGAGAAAAGGGAGGGTCAGTACAAATATCCTCACCATAAGCTGGAGGAGCGTGGCGGAGTTCCTCGATCCGTCGGTTCATCTTCTGGAGCCTCCGGTCTAGAAAATCCTCGCGACTACGGGTCTCGAGGGTCCTCTGGCAGAATGGGGGTAGAGATCTTCTAGGGGTGGAGTCGTGGTTGGATTGGGGGCTTTCCACCCTTGGATTCGTCTTTCCGGGAAAGACTGGGCGGCTGGCCCAAGTGGCCCGTCCCGCCGCCGAATTTTGGAATTCTGGCGACGCTCTTTCCGGCCGCACCGATGCCTGCGGCTGCTGCTGCTGTTGCATGGCCTGCACAGCTTCAGTGAGGCCTCTGACCTACTGCACCAGTAGGTCAAATTGCTCCGTGCCAACCGCCATTGTCGGAGGAGGAGGTAGAGGCTGGGAGACTGGAGGTGAGGTCGGAGCCTGAGATCTGGCCGCGGAGGCCGTGGATCGCCGTGTGGATGCCTTGCGGGGAGGTATCAGGCGAATATCAAGTGGGGGAAGGAGTGGACGTCGGAGAAGATGACCAGCGGCGGTCCCGTTGAGCGCTCCTTCAAGAACAAGGGTACTGCGAAGGTTCGCGGCCCTCCTTCTAGCGCAAATCCTGTTGGTGCAAAAATCCGCTTGCGTCGGAGAAGCTGGAGTCGAGGGAGTCGCGGTCGCCGTCGGGACCTGCAAAAGAAGTCTAAATCGGAGGTGGGGTTGCTCCGGCAAGATCCTCCGACGCTCAAATCAGTTCTCTGCCTCAACAAGAATGGCGTGCTCGAACAAAAATTTTAGCAGAGTTTTGGGATAGAAAATAGAGCTTGGAGAATAACGTATCTGGGGTCCCCCTTTTATAGACGGAGGGGGCAACAAACTAATAGCGATGTCTGTAACTGTCTGGCAGTGGGCCACCCTGAGTCAGGAGGAGTTTGTTGCAGAGAGTAGTGGAGTGGACCCGTGGCTATCACCGGGGCGTGCCACGTGGAGTCTGCTACGGGGAGCGGAGCGGCGTCCGTTGTCGCGACTTGCCAGAGAATGGAAGAATCATGCGGTATCCGTCGAAGGAAGTGGAGCAGGATCGTGGCCATTATTATGGCCTTCCAGGGAGTGATAGAGCCGCATGAAATTCGTCGCAGGAGGTGGAGCAGAGTCGTGGCTGTTGCTGCGGCCTGCCAGGGAGTGATGGAGCCGCGTGGAATCCGTCGCAGGAGGTGGAGCAGAGTCGTGGCTGTTACTGCGGCCTGCCAGGAGGTCCAGGTCTATCGACCGGAGTTCGGCTGGAGTGTTTGGTGGAGAGAGGTGGCTAGCCACCCGCCTGAGAGGAGCTTGGAGTCCGGCTCTCGCGGGAGTCCGGATGGAGTCTTCCTTCAGTTGAAGTCGGGGACGTGGTCCGGCTCCCGAAGGAGTCCGGACTGAGTCTACCTGTAATCAAAGTCAGGGATGAAGTCCGGCTCCCTTAGGAGTCCGGACAAAGTTTACCTGTAAGCGAAGTCGTGGGTGGAGCCCGGCTCCCGTAGGAGTCCGGGCGAAGCCTTTCCGCAGTCGAGGTCGGAGACGAGATCCGGCTCCCGTAGGAGTCCGGGCCGAGTCAACCTGCAATCAAAGTCAGGAATGAAGTCCGGCTCCCTTAGGAGTCCGGATGAAGTTTACCAGCAATCGGGGTCGAGGGCGGAGCCCGGCTCTCATAGGGGTCCGGGTGAATCCTTCCCGCAGTCGAGGTCGGGGATGAGATCCGGCTCCGTAGGAGTCCGGACTGAGTCAACCTGCAATCAAAGTCAGGGATGAAGTCTGGCTCCCGTAGGAGTCCGGACGAAGTTTACCAGCAATCGAGGTCGAGGACGGAGCCTGGCTCCCATAGGAGTCCAGGCGAAGCCTTTCCGCAGTCGAGGTCGGGGATGAGATCCGGCTCCCGTAGGAGTCCGGGCTAAGTCAACCTGCAATCAAAGTCAGGGATGAAGTCTGGCTCCCTTAGGAGTCTGGACGAAGTTTACCAGCAATCGGGGTCGAGGGCGGAGTCCGGCTCCCATAGGAGTCTGGGGGAAACCTTTCCGTAGTCGAGGTCGGGGATGAGATCCGGCTCCCGTAGGGGTCCGGGCTGAGATCTGGTAGTTGTAGGAATCTACCGTTGGAGAAGTTCAGCCGTTGGCGGAGTCCGGAGTAGTTCGGATTGGAGTTGAACCTGACTGGAAGAAGTCTGGAAGGGATTCGGGGAGCAGCTAATAGTCGTAGAAAGTTGGCTGTCGGTGGAGCTTAGTGAGCGCTCGGGGCGGTTTAATAGATAACTGGGGGAACTCATATTGAAGGAGCTCGGGTGGTGTAGTGGGAGTTCGTCCGTCAGGGGAATTCGGTCAGCACTGCGGGAATCCGGCTGTTGGAGAAGTCCGGGGAGATACCATCTGCGGTCGAAAGCCGGAGGAGTCTCGGGAGGGTCAATCCTTTTAAGAACTTCGACTGAGGGTATTTTATACCCAACATGTAACAATTCAAATACTTTCTTTATTGGCATGATCATGCAAATCAAGAATCATGAAGAATCAAGCTAACTAAGAGATTCTTTCATTTTGTACAATAATTCAAAATATTTTCTTTCAATATGAATATATATCTTTTTTTTAAGTATTTTCTTCAATAATGATTGCTCCATGTATTATAAATTTATAAATCAATAAATGAATTATGGATGGCATTTTTTCTCAAATATCCTATCTCATTAATTTTTTTATGGTATTAAAGCCATGGTAAGGAACTAAATTCACAAGATTACTTAGCTTATCAGTGATATGAGTATTAGCGCCAGTGTCGAGGTGCCACTCATTGTCCTAAGGTGATACCAGTATTTTAATGTCACCACTTTGATAACTATTATCAAAGCCATGGTATGTCACCACTTTGATAACTATTGTCAAAGCAATACCAGCATTTTAATATATCATGTTCTTTTTTCTTACAAATCTGGCAAATAAGAGGCTCAGCATGTATGTTTGGGTTCAATGTGGAGTTGGTTGAACCGGATTGTGGGGTAGTGTAGCTATTGCCCAAAAAATGTTTGCTATTCTAATTCATCTGAGCAAAGCCATAGCCTTTTGAGTTAAAGGTGGGTGCTCCACCTCTACCCCTATAATTGTTCCTATTGCCACCATTATTTCGTTGTGAGATAAAGGTCATGGAGGTGTTTGAGGTAGTGCTCAGATTTTGCTTATTACACAACTTGTAGCTTTGAAGTTATAGGACCACTTCTGCATATGAAAATGACTCATATATGTCATTAAGGCCTTCAAGCAATCTAAAAACCTTGTTAGCATCCGACATACATTTACCAATGGCATACAGGTGATTGTAAATAGATTTAAATTTGCGAAGATAAACAGCTAAAGAATTATTTTCTTTCCTAATGTGTTGGAGTTGAGCAAAGTAGTCGAACTCTCGGGCGATCGAGCTTTGCATGAAATAATTAGTTAGGGTTTTCCATACCTCCACTATCATTCAAAGTCCGATGGCATGTCCGAGAACTTCTAAGAGTGTATCTACGATCCATGATTTTACGAGGTGATCGATATGAACCCATGATGTATAGTCTGGATTGGTGGTCTTGACTCAATTTTTTAGAGTCAGAGTTTGTGGTGGTGCTACTATCTCTCTTGTGAGAAAGCCAAATAGATCCTGACTTTCAATCAGAGATAGTACCTATGTCTTCCAGAGCAAAAAATTATTATCATTGAGTTTCAATGTGACAAAGTTTGCCATATCGATAGTTGAAGGGAATGGAAACTTTGGGTTGAGGAGGTAAATGACATGATTGTATTTTTTTGGTGAAAGGCCTTTATGCCCTAATATAGCTCTGGTACCATAAAGAAATTAATGAGATAGGATATTTGAGGGAAATGCCACCCATAATTCATTCATTGATTTGTAAATTTGTAGTACATGGAGCAATCAATATTGAAGGAAATGCTTTGCAAAAAATGGTATACATTCATATTGAAAGAAAATATTTTGAATTATTGTAATAAATGAAAAAATCTCTTAATTGACTTGATTCTCCATGATTCTTGATTTGCACGATCTTGCCAATAAGAAAAATTTTTGAATTATTGCATAATATACGAGATTCTTTTAATCAATATAATCATCCATGATTCTCTTCAATAAAGGAAGGGCTTTGAATTGTTGCACTATATAAAAAGATCTCTTAGTTGGTTTGATCTCCATGATCCTTGGTTGTATGATCTTATCGATAAAAAAAATTTTAAATTATTGTACAATATATGAGATACTCTATGATTCTTGCCACCGGTTGTTTTCATGATTTCATTTTTTGACTTCAATAAGCCGATCATTGTTTAGCGATCCATGATCCAAAAAAGACCCATTTGAGATAAGATGATCTCAAGAGGGATTTTAGGAGCGAGTAGCCATTGCAGTGCAAAGATTGATGCCAACTCTCTAATAATTATGGATTATGCTTTAATCTTCAGAGACATTCGCTATTGTCACACTATCCACTTTAAAAAAGATAGATAGAGTTGGATGAGGTATAGTCGAGGTTTCGATAAACATAAAGTAGAGTTCTACTGATAAAATAAAAGTAAAATAAGAACAATTAAAAATAAGCTGGATTCATTGATATGTCAAAAAATTCTTTTTTTTCAGAGTAGATGCACTGATTTATACTAGAGGATAAATTGAATGTAATAATAGCTCACTCTTAGCATTAATACTCCATG
The DNA here is from genome assembly GCF_000442705.2 of Elaeis guineensis. Lineage (NCBI taxonomy): Eukaryota > Viridiplantae > Streptophyta > Magnoliopsida > Arecales > Arecaceae > Elaeis > Elaeis guineensis. The sequence continues at coordinate 117,351,030 of NC_025993.2, forward strand.
TCAAACCTCCACTTCTAGTAGTTTTGGTAACTAACATCAATTGTCCTCCCACTACTCATGCTAGTTCGAATAGCTAGATCTTATACCATCCATTAGACCAATAATCATTCTTGATTGGCTTCAATTAGTTATTAGCCTTTATTTGGCATGTTCAATAATAGTTTGCTTTGACCGTCTCTCTCTAATCAGTTTATAACATGATTCTTTGCATTTTGAGATATCGTTAGACCGGTTCAGTTGGCTCCTCTTGTACTGCACTTGTTCCCTTTGGTCCACCGGACATTCTTTTCACCAATCATCTGAGCGACCATACTAACTCTAGATCTTAGCTCAAGGCTTGAGGTTTGTATCTAGTCCTACTTTAAACAATATCGTAGACCCAAATTTAAGCTAAAAAAGATTGAGCCAAGGCTGGTGCGACTAGAGGCGTTTGTGATAGTTAAGAACTAATTAAGAATACGAGGAAAGCCCAACACCTCTCACTTGTGATGTGCATGTGTGGATTCACAGTCTTGGAGAACAATATTTGTCAAATATTAAGCTAAAGATTTCTTACTATATAACCGCTATCTTCTTCCTTTTTCCCCAGCAAAAGACTAGGAAAAATTGATGGATATTACACTCAGACGGTTGCAGAGATATTTCAGAGATCTTTTATTTATATTTGTTTCAATAAACAAGTTTTATTTTTTCATGTCATGTATGTCCTCTTTGCTTATATTCAGTAACCTAGTAAGTTTATGCAAGGCTGATCTCATCATCATCGTTGCCGTCGTCATGATCATCATCATCTTCTTCTCCTTCTCTTTCTACTTGGAAAAAAATCTAGTTTCTACCATTCAATAATCTAAACCTTAAAATTAATTGTCTTGGCCAACAAATGACCTTTAATTTTTGACAACTTGCAGGTTTAGTGATTTTTTTGAGTTCAGTTGATCAGTTGCCTCAATGCCTTCTTAGGCAGAAACTTGTATCAGGTATGCCATGGATTCCTATAGGTTCCAATCCGTGAGTCCAAAGTTAAAGTCTTATTTCGTTGAGTTATACGAAGAAAAGAAATGTAATACCCTGTAAAAGGAAAAAATAAAGCACCAGAAATTTTTGTACCCAAAGGAAAAAAAAAAAACACACACACACACAAGAAATCTTGGAGCCTAGAAGCTGTGCCGTAAAATTCTTGCCAGATATTTGACTGAAGAAATGACCCAATAGAGAACATTCTTCCTGGACCACTGCCCATTATTTTTGACAGCACAATAAAAAAAAAATTAAAGCAAGGATTTGGATTGATTTTTTTAGTTCAGACTAGGAAAGGAGCATTAGTGACAATATAAACTATAGTTGCATTCAATGAGCGGATAAGTATTGAGGAATATCTATTTCACAAGATAAATCTTTTCCGGGTGTTAGTTTGAAAAAGGAAGTGTAGGGACTAAATGAGTACAGTATGGTTTGGATTTTAACATTAACAAAATTACCCTTACTTATTGGAGTGCATTCCATTCGCAATCGAAATTAAAATCAGAATAAATTGGAATAAGAATTGGAATGGTCATATCCTTAGACATGTTTGGTTTGAGAATGAAATTGGAATTATCATGTTATTTGTCTTAGGAACTGGAACGAGAATGAGATTTTATCCAAATAATTGAAATGGAGTTGCTTATTTCAATGTCCCCCACCCTTATCTTTGTCTGTTTAAAAAGTTGATTGAGAGCAAAAAAAATAATTAGAGAGGTAAGGCTTTTTATTCCTTATTCGATCTTATTTTTTGCACTTATCTCAATAGATTTATTTCAACATATTTTGAGGAATTTTGGCAGGATATCTCTATTTAAAATTCGAGTTGGTCCTTGCCTCATTTTTGGGTGCATGTCAAGTTTCTCTTGCTGCCTATGATGTTTTTTATTCTAGGTGGACAAACTAACCCCGATTACCCTATATGGGGATAAATGGTTGTAACGGCCATTAACCGAGCACGTTCCATTTTGTGCCCACTTCCAGATTACCCGGTCTGCATTGCTTCTTGTCTTTGTCGCTTGGAGGAGATTGACGAGTTGAGCGAGCCTTGTTTCCCCATAGCTGTTTAAAGTGTCTATGAAGATTGATCTACTATTGTCAAGGCCGAAGAATTGTGCAACTGAGATATTTGGCTTCAGAGATAACAGATCGAAGTCTGGGAAAGCCTTATTCGGAGGCATTGATCCTTCCAGAAAGAAATTGATGTACCATTTCCCTGTTGAAAATTGCAGCTTTGGCTGAAAAATTTTTGACACTTCCAAACAACAGATGCATGTGTGATGGTGGTTGAATTCAGACTGCTTGGAGGGCAATTATTATAGTACAGCTTGGGCGCTAGATTGGAACTGCCTTACCTTTTAGGGTGCCTTGGGGTTGTGATCGCTTTAGGAATCAAAATAGATTGAACAGAAATTAGAGTGGTCATATTCTAAAAAATATTTAATTTATAATCAGAATCAGAATCAACATGCTTGTTTCTCTTTCAAATCTAAATAAAAATAAAATTCACTTCAACCAAACTACTGAGATGAGAGTTACTTAGTTCTATTTTTATTCCAGAGTCCCCCCAACAAACCTTTACGTATTTAAAAAGTTGATGAGAGAAGAATAATAATTAGAGAGGATAAGGTTTTCCTTATTCTTTTTCGATCTTACTTTTTGCACATATCCAAATAGATTTACTCAAGGATATTTGAGATTTTTGGCAAGATATTTTCATTTGAACAGATATCTTTCACTAATCACCTTTACTATACGCAATCGAAAATAAAATTATCAAGAATATCTCAACATGCACTATACTTTGATCGGCAAAGGTCACAATAGTCAAAATTTTAAAATTAAAAGAAGTTAGACACCAAGTGATATTTTTGTATGCTTTTTGTTTAACTAGTAATATTGGATGGTTGATGAATATAGTCTGCATTAATTGTTGACCTTTTGATTGATGTGGATGTACCTTAAGTTGATTGGATGACTTACCCAATAATAATAAGTCCCAAACCAAGTCTATTCCAATGCAAGGCCTATTTGGCAAATCTTTTAGGAGACGAACAGTGTCATAGATTGTATTGTATTTTTTGTTGTTGAGCATATCAGAGATGGATATGGCATCAAGATGATGATTGCCTTCGAATCTTGTAAGATATTTTGTATTTGATTTTTTGGGTTGTACTCATATTAGAATGTATGATTGTCCGTTTGCATAAAAAAAAAAAAAATTAATTTCAAAAATTCAGTTGTCCTTGTTCAGTTTTGGATGCATGTGAAGTTTCTCGTGCTGCCTATGATGTTTTTTATTCTAGGCCTACATTGAACCTGGGCTCCATGGATTCCTGCATACTCTCCAATAATTCACCAAGTAATAGTCTAGCGTTCACATCCTGGCCAAAATGTCAAGGCACAAGATGGAGTTCCCTTCAAGAGGCCACTAATTTACAAAGAGGGAACTGGACCTGGTCCTTGTTCAGAGGCTAGTGGTCCACATTAAACCTTTTTATCTACACCTTCGCAGGGTCATGAATATGAACACATACGAAGAGGTTATTAACCAAGAAATAGGTCTTGAAAGTTGGGTTTTTACCACAAAGATAGCCTCTAAAGAAGTTGCTGGTAAAGTCATGGGAGCCCATCATTGTTTAGTAGTCAGTGATCCAGGAAAGGGCCATTTGAGGTCAGATGATCTTGAGGGGGATCCTAGGAGCAAGTAGCTATTGGTACCATGCCTGATGCTAACTCTCTTGTCAGCCGCCCTATAATAATTGTGGACTCTTGACCAATTCCAAGTTAAAAAGGTGCCATTTGTGAATAATGACCTACCATCCTTCACGGTGGGAAATATCTCTGGTCATTTTACTTTGTGAGAGGTTCAATGTCTATGCTATATGGAGTCCAAATCAAGGTTTCCCAGTAGTCTAGTAGCTAAACATGGTATGTCACAATCACAAATTTTTTAAAGAATTGGTGCCATCTATTCTTAAGCAAAAGCTTTGTAAGGATAGATTGCGAGCTCATTTCTCAATAGGATTTCCTAGTGACCCAGGTTCATTTGCACTTAGATCATGTTTGGTGTTGCTTCTGCTTTTTTGAAGAAAAATCTTTTCAATAAAAAATATCAAAAGCTTAGTTTTCTAGCTCGTCCTTGAAACACTTTTTCATATTTTTCTTCCTACAAAAACACTTCTCAAATATTACTAATTTTTCTAAGGAACACTATTTGCTTTGCAAATTATAAAGGCACTTGTTTCTGTTTATTAGAGTTCGCAAGTTGGCAAATGAACAACATGCATGATTTCCATATGCTTGGCTTAAATTCTAACTACAAACATGTTCGGCTATGATGCATGCGGGTATTAGCAATATCGTTGGATTTCAAATCAAGCATGACAATCAAGTGTATGAATCAATTATTCCTTTTGGTACTAGATTATCATGCTATGATCTGTAAGTTAAAACTAACATGTGGCTAGTCTTGGCCTATTTTTAATGGTGAATACGGAGCTGGGCTGTCACGTAAGTTGACAAGAGGTGGGCCTTTCTAAATGCCCGTTAGTTAGCATGGTAGGCCTCGAGAAATTTTTTATGCACCATACGTGGTGCATAAATGCATGCACCGTACGTGATGATTGGCTCACGTATGAGGCCGAACAGTTGTGCGAGAAATTTTTTTTTTTTTTTTCTGGCCTCATGCGTGAGCCAATTACCGTGCGCGGTGCGTGCATTCTGCACCAAGCACGGTGGATAAAGAATTTCTCTTCAATTAAAAGTAGATTTGGCTGGCCGGCACTCCTAGTGGACTCTTATTGATAGCCTGCTAGGGTTTGGCATAGGCCAGCATATTAGTCTCAGAATGATCAACTTTCGGTGCCTCCATGAATGTGTTGGGTTCATGTATTTTCTTTTAACTTGACTCAAGTGTCCAGTCTACTGCTTTCTTTGCTAGTAGAGAGATAGGTAGATTAGCAAAGAGTTTAGATCCTCTATGTTGCATATTTTCCATCGTTGAAGATAGTATTTTTTTTAATCACTATCATGTCATTTGAGTGCTAGATCGATGATTGTCAAATATGGTGCATCGAGATGCATGCTAAATATGGTGCATCGCTATTGGATGCCAAGCAGCTGTCCATCTCCATGACACGATAAAGTGCAGCAATCAAAGATGTACATCCTCCACTATGCAAACATGCATCATAGAGGATTCCAACTAAATTGGCAAAAAGATAAAAGGGCTAGGAGTTTAAACAAAGAGAGCCAAGCTTAATATAACAGTTGGGCTTGGCTCTTGATAAGGTTATTCAAGCTTAAATAAGCTTGGCAAGATATATTCAAGTTTAGGTGATAGATATTTTCAAAATAAAAAGCTATCATCAAGCTAAACTAAGCTTCTATTTATTTCTACAAAACCAATATCTCATTTATGAGTCTATCTGTTTTAAGTTTGAGCATGGGTCTTTTTCTAATTGAAAAATCTGATTGTACTTATTATCAAGTCAATGTCTATGTACCATCTTATTCTCAAACAACATTTAAAATATTTTAAAATTTTTATTAATTTTTTCTAATTTAGACGAGCTCTCCACGTGTATTAAAAGAGACCTAAACCTATACAAATTATATCCTACACTATGTGCATCAATGTGGTCATGCACTATGCCAATCATCTCATTTGTATTTGGTAGGCCAATTACTAAGATGAATACGTGATAAATATGGCTCATGAGACAAGATGATTGATGTAGTCAATGGTTAGTTGGTTACATACTGCATACCATATGGGATATAATTTTTTTTAAACTTATATTGTTTTCTGATTTTCTAGGGTATACTCACACTTAAGTAGTGTGAGCATCCGTTTGTACCAAAAAAAAAATTTATATTATTATATTGAAACTTCAATGAGAAAAATAATGAGTTACAATCAATTTTTAACTTGTAGAATTTGAAAAATCATTCTCCGAAAATGGAGAGCCAATCAATAGGTTGATTGGCTTTCCTATATAAATCAGAGACTTAATATAAAGGTAAATTGCCAAAGAAGAAGCATGCATGTTCTTCGCCGTTTTACATTGCATATGCTTTATGGCTCAATAAGTCTGCCTTAAATGGGCTGAGGTTGTATTGGGCTAGCTTTGTCTCCTATGCCCAGGGCATGATATGATTGGGCGAGATAAAGTTCTTTGCTTAGCCAACCAGGTTGGAGATGGGCCAAACTTTGTGCTGAATAGCTATCTAAGCCTAAACCACTTTCCTAACCCGAGCTGGTTATTGAGCTATTAACCGAAGAACTTGGGATGATTTAAGGTTCATCCTAACCCAATTCTAACCTATTAATTTGGTGAATTGAATTAATTCAAGTTTTACAAGTTTGACCCACATATTTGAATCAAGCTTTTGTCAATTCTAATTGTATCAACAATATTCATCCCTGGTGAAGGTTGGTCCTAACATGCTACCTCACTTAACAATTGGTTCCAAGTTCAAATTTGTACTTTGCTCCAAAACTCCGAAGAGTTCTTGGTTTGTTAAGCCTAATATATTACATTAGAGGTGAAAATGGACCGGAAAAAAATTGTCTGAAATCTGGATCAGTGTCTATATTTGAATCTATCCAGATACAAACGCAAAAGTTTATATTGTTAAAATCTAATAAAAAATGACAGTGATATCATCTTTATCTTCAAATAAATCACCCCTTTTATTATTATTTGCTTTTAGGGTTTTTAAAAAACTAAAATAAACAAATGGCATTTTTGGCCAATTCCGATTTCCCAGCACCCATTTCCCTTTTTCCCTCTCCTCTCTCACAAACAAAAACGAGCAGCGCTACTTACCCCCTTCTTCCCATTCTTATCACTTATCAGCGGCGGCAGCCGAACAAAAATCCACCAACCCTCTTCTCCTTCATCGTCGCTTCTCCTGCTCAACTCCTCCTCCTCCTCCTCCATTAATGGCGTCTTCTCTAACCAGCCTCGTACGACCTCCTGAACCCCTCTCACTTTCTCCATCCCTCCCTCTCTGACGTCTTTTCGTTCTCTCTCTTTCTCTCAGGCGAGCGTGCGTCTGGCGGTGGCCGGGCCAGGGAGCCTCCGCCGCTCCCACCTCCGGACCTCCTCGTCGGGTTTCTTGGGTCTCCGAGTGAGCTCCTTGCCGGCGTCAAAGATCTCCTCCGCCGCCGCTCTCTCCGGCGGCCATGGACTTTCCTGCCTCTCTGTGTCGTCCTCCCGGAGGAGTGCCCGCTACGCCACCTCGGCTCGTGCTGAGTTGAAGGTCAGTAGACGGGCACTAGGGCTTTACGGCTGTTCTTTTTCTTGCCCATTTTCGCTTAGGATTTCCAGTAGGATTTCTAGTGATGTATTGCTTAGTGTGGAATGTGCAAATTTCTTTGTGTAGTAATAGGGATTGGATGGTTGATTTCTGTTATATTTGATTGCTTGGGTACTTGGAGAAGCTTATGAATACATCACTGCATTGGGATACTGTACCTGTAATGGATTATGAATACATCGCTGCATCATTCTTTGAGAGCTTTGTATGGCCTTTAACGGAATTCTATCTGAGTGTAGTTTGTTTAATTTGTTCTTCTTTCTCTTTAAGTGGTGGAACTTGGATTCTTATTTGGTGTTATGTTTTAACTTTGTATTCTTGTGGGATCCCTTATTCTTGAAAACTTAGTCGAAGAAAACAAGCTTTTCTTTCTCTGGTTCCATAAAAATATTTCAGTCCTTCAAGATGAGAATCCCATTAGTTTTATTGGATGGAATTTGTATTGATATCTGATATTTGTAATGGAATCTTAATATTATGTTCCAGCATATTTTGAGAAATTTATTCGGTTGCAAGAGAACAGGGTTTATTGGTGATATTGCCACTAATATGAGGTTTTGATTTGGTGAGATTTTTAAATATAACAATGTTTGGGTAGAGTTTTTTGAGTTCTGATAATGGTTCTGTTGTTTGGTGTAACTTCAGGAAGCTGAATTGCAGTCTAAGGTCACCAACAAAGTGTTCTTTGACATAAGCATTGGGAACCCAGTGGGAAATCTTGTTGGAAGGATTGTGATAGGGCTGTATGGGGATGATGTACCCCAAACAGCTGAAAACTTTCGTGCTCTTTGTACAGGTTGAGAGTTAGCTTTTATTTTTTTTTTTTGATACTCTTCTTATATGTTCATTGTTTTCTGGTCTCTTGGTTTATCATGAAGAAAATGTTGATGCATTTCTTGATTCATGGTGTTTTGTTCAGGGGAGAAAGGCTTTGGCTACAAGGGATCCGCGTTTCATCGTGTCATCAAAGATTCATGATCCAAGGGGGAGACTTTGATAAGGGAAATGTATGTTCTCTTATTCCTTGTTTTCTGATTTTAGCCCACTTGCTTCTATAGAAAGTTTAAACATGGTAACATTTTTTTATTTTTGTCAGTGCAATGCATTGAAAAGTTGGCATTTTCACTGTTTTGTTAGAGGCACAGCAGATGCTGCCAGATTATAGGCTACCATACATTTCATAATATCAACCTAATATGTCATGTCCATCTTCTAATACCCTGTTTTCAACTGAAAATAATAAACTCGACATCTACGAGTTGTTGAATTGGTCTTCAGAGAAGATTTACTTTTATTGTTTAATCATTCATGAAAAATTAATGCCTAACGCCATGACAATGCAACTCATATATTCAGTATAAATCATAAAAAGCAAAACAATTAATCATAAATGTTTCATTTCCATAATCATCTTCTTATAACTTTTAGTTCATGAAAAATGTAAACTGAATAACCAGATATGACAGCTTTAGACTTAAAGTAATAATTTGAAAGAGTCATCCTACACGATTAGAACAACATGATTTCTACTTATGAATGCTGAATTCCTTGTCTAAGATGCATTAAATGTGGGAGGATTTTCAATTTAATGATTTATTAAAATAAAAAAAAGGATTATTCATGGAATTTTGTGGGGGCTTTGTTGATGTAAACGACATGAATGATGCATGTTAGATAGGAGAGGACTGGCAAAATATGCGTTCATTGAAACAAATGGATTTATTCTTCTTCCAAGTTACAATCCATAATTTTTTCATAAAAATCGAACAAAAGGATGTATGATGTAGCTCTGTATGCCATGTCAAATAAGAAAAGTGTCACTGCTCTAAATTATATCAAGCTAAAATGAGATTATCACTAAGCCTTATAGAATGATTCCTTTCCTCCTTGTTTTCTGCTGCCTTATACCAAATGGAGTTTCTGGCTAGCTGAAATAAAGTTTTGAACTTCTAGAAGAGATGCATGTTGGAATTTAAGCTTTGGGCTTGTTTGGATTTGACTTGTATTTGAGAGCTGTGATTTATCTAATCTTGACTACATGGCATTTGGCCAGGCTGTGGAATTTTAAAAAGGATTTGAAGTTTGGCTTTCTTACTCTTATTTTTTTGGAATGGATATGTATGTTTGCATGAGGATTTGTCGAGGTAATGAGACTAGCAAGGGGTGAGCAATGTCTTGTCCCTGGGAAAAGTTGTAAAGTGACAAAATTGTAGGAGGTTGAGAGGGGTTTGACTAAAATGGAAAGTTGGTGGTGACATTTACTCCTGAATAATCAATTGTAGTCTTGCTGCTTGTGGGTGCATGTTGCTTACTAAAGGGGATGGTTATTGAGGATAAAAGGGGGAAATGTTGGAAGAATAAAGGAAAAAGGATGCTAAGGTGTAGCTTTGGGATGGTTGTTTCTCTTTTCTAGATAGGGGTTAAGGACAAGATTCCTTGAGTTGCTTTTATTAACTCGATTAATTTGTGAGATTGCCAAATAAAATGCTGTAATTTTGCTTATTTAATGATTTGAATTGCATTTGCTTGCTTAGAAACTTCAGAGTACTGATAATTAATGATTTTAAGAAATTAGGAACATCAGTACCATGTTGCAAATTCATGTTTTGAGTAAGATTAGCTGTAATATATGGAGTTTTCATTTGGTTATAAAGAGTGGGGTGAGAGAGTTATTATGTGCTTTAGAGTAATTTACAGATCTTATCATTAAGGCTTTGGAAAAGCCTGACTTTTGTAATCAGATGATCAATTATTTAGTAGAATATTGTCTGGGAAGTTATTCCATTCTATCTGTGTTTATTCTTATATTCTATCATTACGCTTTTCTTGTCTCTCTTATCTATTAAAGTGGGATACACTATTCATCTCTCTTTCCTTCTTTATATTATGTGTTAAAGTAGCACTTATGATGCTTGTGTGAACCATTGTTAGGATGGTTTACATATCCATGTAGCAAAACACTTCAGCACATGTTGGAACCAAGGTTAGAAATTGGCTAGGTTTGGCTGGGCTATGCCAAGTTTATGATCAACAAACCCATTTTAATACAAGCCTAGGTATAGTCCAAGTGCGGAAATACAACTTAAAGGCAGTCTCAAGCTTAAATTTGAATTTAGGCTGGACTATCTCAATTGCACCTTGTATGTGTCTGTGGGGAGGAAGGAGGGCTGGATGGGGTGGTTGCAATTGAGAGAGGACAAAAAGGGTGGTGGGACTCTGTGGATAAGCTAATGTTGTTGGGGTTGCTAAGCTTATTGTGCAACTAGAGTTGCTAGGAATGTGGGAGATTTTGGGGTTGTTGGATGCATGAATTGTGTGGGTCATTGGAGGTTCGAGGATTGTGGGTGATGCTTGGGTTGCTAGATGTTAGTGTGGAAGAGAAGGATATGAGAAGCTAGGAGGAGAGAGAGAGAGAGAGAGTGGAGGAAAGGAGGAAGAGGTAAGCAAAAGAGATGAGAGAGGACAAATGCGGAGTATTTGAAGGAGGGGAAAGGGACTGGTATTTCAATGGCATCAGGATAATAGAATGGGATTTTAATCAGGGGAATCCATTTGAACTATATGGATGGTTAGGCTGGTTATTCCCTATGTAATCACACACATTCATATATAGGCAATGTTTTATACGTATACTTAAAAAGTGCCTCTAAAGTTAACATCTAATGGCATAGTTTTGTGTAATTTGGTATGACTAATGTGTTAGTAGGTATAACAAAGTAATTAACAAATTGCCATGTATTTTTGTCAATTCAACAACTAAGTCATTGTGATACACTTTGTATATTTCTTCCCTCGCTCCTATCACAACCCACAACATCACTGCTGCCTCTTCCTTTCCATGGCTTCGCCTAGGCTTCTTCATTCCATGCTTCAATGTCTTGACACTTTGCCTCTAATTCCCCCATTTGCATTCCTCCTTTTAACACCTCCTGACCTACTCTGTTACCAATTTCTTCATGGCAAGCTTCTTCCATGGTCATTCATGAGGTTGTTCTCTTTTCAGACACCTGTTAACCAATCTGCAACTGAAGCTGACATTCTCATCGCTTGGCTCAATACAATAAGACATGGTGACATGGATGAGAAACATAGTGTGGAGCAGCGTAGCCAACAATTAATGAGAGAAGACTCATAAAAAAGTTATAATTGGACTAACAAGTTCATCTAAAAGTTACATGATAGTGAAAATTACTAAGCCCGATATTCTTCTTTGTGATCTAAATATTTATGCAAATATTTACATTTCTTTGACACGATAGCCATTTTAATATTTGTAGTTGTCAAAATTTATGAAACATAATTGTAAGTCAATGCTTGAATTAATTTTATGTGAACTCTAAGTAATTATAGAATATATCTAATTTTAGAAATTCAGCCACTACGATGACATTAGAAACATGACATTATTGAAAGCAACTTAGAGGTAACAAATTACTTGAGAGAGAGCAGATTGAGGTTGGTGGAAGAGATGGAATGAGATTTGGTGAACTTTTGGACAAACAAGGGTAACATAGGAATTTTTGTGATTAGTGGTAGAGTGGAATAAGGGGCATGCGATGCATGTCAAATTGGAAATTCATAGCTGAGCCATTAGAGGAAAATGAGAGAGCGGAAGGTTTTGTATTTCATCATGAGAAGAAGGGAGAAGAGAGTGGAGGAAGAAAAGAGGGATGGAGAGTCTAATCGATGGTGCTAAAATAAGATTGTAAATTTTCATAAAAAATGTTGATTTTTTTTTTCAAAATCTTGTTGAGGTACCTTCTTCAAGATGTCACCAGAATTGGCTGTTAAATATTTGCTTCAAGTAGGGATATACAATTGGGCTGAGTAGGGTTCGCCGAATCGTCCTGAATTGGCGGTTCAAGGCATTCCTAGCCGTATCGGCGGCCATCGGGATGTTTTGGTTGAGCAAATCGGAACACCAGAGGAGATAGAGCTAAAGAGAGGAAGAGAGAGAGAGGAGGGGAGGGAAAGAAGGGACGTCGCCGTCGAAGGCTGGTGGTGGCTTGCTGAGGCCGTCAGAGGGCCATGGAGGTCTTCGTGGTTCAATGTTGTCTGAAATGGCATTTAATCAAGAGAGAAAGAGAGAAAGGGGGATCGACAGTACCAGAGAGGCATAGCTGGCGGAGAGACTATCAAAGGGCGTGGGTGGCCTCTGTGGCCATTGGGCGGCGAAAAACATGCGGGCGGAGCCGTGGTCATGAAATAGTCGTATTTTTTTTAAAAATGATGATGAATAGTGAAGCTGGCAATGGGTTTGCCAGCTTCATTGTTTAAGGATTTTTTTAAAAAAAAAAATTTAGAAGCAGTGAAGCTGGTAATGGGTGTGTTGGGTTTGCCGGCTTCACTGTAGTCGGAGTTTTTTTGAAAAAAATCTCGTGAAACAGGGAAAATCGCCCTGTTTCATGTCTGCGATGCCGTAGGCCGTGTTTGCACCATCCGGTGACCTCTCTGGTGGCTTCTACTCTCTCTTTTCTTTCCCTCCCCCTCTCTATCTCTCTCTCTCTCAGTTAAGAATTGGCGGAGGGAGCGGATGCCTCAGTGGCCGTCTGTGGCCACCACTGACATTTCTTCCGACCTCCTTCTCCCTCCCTCCCCCTTTTTTGTCCCTCCCCTTTTTCTCTTTTTTCCTCCCCGATTCCCTTCTCCTTCGTATTGGTTCGCATCGGTCCTTCTGATATGATATGGATTCGTACTAACTCGTATTGTTGGCCGGTTGGCATAGGTCTTGGTTCCGGTTTCGCTTTTCTTGGGGTCGAGGATCAGGGACTTGAGCTTGTCTCAGTCTGTGCATAAGCTTCTTGAACTTGTATTGGGTTCACTGAGCTTGACTTCACTGTTGTCATTCTACATAGGGACAACCAATATGCTTTTTCTTTGCTCACAATGAAGCCTTGCCCTACATACCTTGTCAACATACATATGTGTATATAATATATACATATATATGTATGTATGCACACATGCGGCCCATTTGGTATAATTTGCTTTTCTTTGTTTATGTGTGAGCATAAGTTGCAGCCCAAAAATCTATCCTTTTCACTTCTTTAGAGTCTTATCAGTGACAATTGCAATTTACATCTCAAAAAATATGACTTGTAGTTAATGAAAGAAGTAAAATGGCATTATTGGTTTGACGGGTTTTTTCTGCAGTATAATGCTGTTTCCTTCATCTTGCAATGCCATGCGACTCATCTTACTAGATGTGTCTTGTGTCTGAAAACATTTTAAGCATCATGGGCAAGAACTCCTTCCTTTCATTCTCTTCATGTCCATTTTATTTTTCCTCTAGGAAAGACTTTTTTCACCATCCATCTGATTTAGTACAATGATTGTGATGCCTCTTTTAATTGGAAGGTTGATTAAACCATGCAGTGGGCTAGGGACTGTACTATTAAATCATCACATAAAACCCATCTCCCTAAAGCTTGTATGTAGTTCTCTAGGTCCCATCTGAAATCTAGGGAATCTTAGTTGATGACATTCCACCTCCCTAATTCACTTCGTCATCTTGGCTTGATTATATTCATTTCAACCTTATGATCTATATTCTATTATGTTCTTCATATTTGACTAAGAATGATTTCAAAATATCCTCCCATGTTCACTCTCTTCACCTCATGCTAGCATATGCCATAGCTTGTGTGCCATTTAAATTGTGTACAATTTTGTTTTTTATGTAAGTTAAAAGTAAGAAATTTCAATTCTATCCAACATAATCTTAGATTTACTGAACCTCAATTCTGGAGTACTTGGAGTGTCTTATGACTGCTTGTATTTTTGCCTTTTGTATTTTTTTCCCTTAATCTGCAAACCTTGTGAATATTCATATGTCTCATCACTTCATATTCTTATATAAGATCGAACGTTGCTCTTCAACATACTTTTTTGATTTGCATTATGTCACATGAATTTAGGAATCATTGTTATACAATCATGCATAATTTCAGTAAAGAACCTTTTGCATATTTTCTGATTTTTAAACTCTGTAACCAAATAGATAAATCCTCCAAGATTGTGAATTCATGTGAAGAGAATATGCTTTTTAACATCGTATTTTAGGAGGTTCTTGCATTTTTTAGACTTTGCTGTTTGCACATGATACACATGGAACTAATATTTTTCCTCTTTATTTGTAGATATGGTACCAAATTATGGTGTTGTATATAACACCTGGCTATTTATTTGGCTTATTTAAGAAAGTAATGATAATTTTTTCTAAGGTCTATTTCATGTAACATTCAGAATTTGGTGAACTTCAATTTTTGTTGTATTAGAAATGTCTTAAGGTTGATACTGTATTAACTTTTTCTTTGATTGAATCGACTCGTTTTTCATTTTTATTTTTATTTTTTCAAATTTTCGTTCCTATCATCACCTGTACTTATTGATACAGAAGATGACTTCCCCCTTTACTATGTTGATTTGCTTTAAGGTTGTAGAAGAATTAAAGGGCGTAGTTTTTTCATTTGCCAAGAATTGTAGTCATGTATGGCTTCACATGAAAGAAGTTATTAGCTAAATATTCTGATTTTGTGGAGTTCTAGCCAAATAAATATAGCTAAAGTTAGTCCCAAACTTATAAAATTCTCCTCAAGAATGTATTTTTCATTTCTTGTTGGCCACTTACAAAATATATACTATGCATCTGCTTCTGTTTATCTATAACATATCATGCTGTATTATTTTTTAAAATCATTTATCAACACAAATTAAGTATTTAACTTAGTAAGACAACAGACAGCAAATTTCTATAAGATTCTTACTATAATCAAAGAAGCAATGTGCCATATGCACTAAGACGATCTAGAAAAAATATTAGAGTTGTTGCTTTATGTCTGTGACAAGAACTCAAATCTGACAGTCTTATGGCAAGATATGATTGATAACAATGCAACATTTGTCACTGATCAAGAAGGAAATCCATAAAGATCTTGAAATTTTGTCAAATTGCTTGGGAATCGAGAGGGCTCGATCTTTGTAGAAGTAATTTCATTAGCTAGCTTGTTATTATAAATTTTGGTGGATGAGATCATGATATGGTAGGATGTCTAAAATATATCAAATTAGTTTTTTGTGTCTCCCATTCTCCATGATATGAGCATGGACCCTTGTTGCTGCCTTGCAGTGGGGGGTTACCCCCCGTGACAGGCACCCCATTTGTGCTCTCACGGCCACCATGTGCTGCATCCTCGCTCACACTGTGCACTGGCCAGTGCTCCCACTACCCTGCTGATGCAGTGTGCAGCCTGGCATGCGGCCCAATCAGATGGACATCAGGGAGGGTAACACCCTTCTTGCAACATATACCTCCTTGACATTGATGTTTCAATGTTACGTCGCTACAGAAGAAATGTGGGCTATGCCTCTGGATAATTTTTTACCCATTCTTCTTTTCAAACATGTGTTGTTGGAGAGAAAACAAGAACTTATCCATGGCAAAAGTTTCAAAGTAATCACATGTTTCTTTCGAGTACAAGAATGTCAAGGTGCTATCAACATTTGTACTAGGAACAGGTCTATGCTTTCTTGACATTTCCTGTTCTCCGGGCCATGGTTCGTTGAATCAGGCAGTTCGGGGTGTTTTGCGTCATACCGGATGTAAATCAGGATGGTTCGGCCTTTCAAATCGGAACACTAGAAAAGAGAGGGAGAGGGAAAGAGAGGAAGAGAGAGAGGAGAGGGAAAGAGGGGACGATGCCGTTGGTGGCCTGTTGAGGCTGTGGAGGGCTGTGGAAGCTTCCGCAGCTCCGTATTATCTGATAGGACATTTAATCCAGGGAGATAGAGAAAGAGAGAGGGGAAGTGAGGGTACCGTAGGGAGGCGTAGCTGGTAGAGAGGCCGCCATGGCCATTGGGTTGCAGAAAAGGCGCGGGTGGAGCCGCGGCTGCAGAATAGGGGTGACTGTCTCTGTTCATCGTGTTTTTTTTTCTAAAACAATGATGAATAGTGAAGCAGACAATAAGTTTGCCGACTTCATTATTTCATGAAGTTTTTTTAAAAAATAGAGGCGATTATCCCTGTTTCACCTTACACGTCTGTAGAGCGTGGGCCTGATTTCGTCGTTCGACTGCTACAGCGGCCAGCCGAAGGCTCTTTGGCGACCTCTCTGTCGGCTTCCCCTCCCCCCTCTCTCTTGGCCGCGATTTGGCCGAGGAAGCAGAGGCCTTGGTGGCCCTTCGAGTATGCCTGCGGCCCACTTGTGTCTCCTCCCTCCCTCCCCCTGCCTCCCCCTCCTCTCTCTCTCTTTTCCTCTTCGGTTCCTTTCTTCATTTATGTGTCGGTTCGCCCAATCCAGTCCGGTATGGATCCGTACCGATTCGTATCACCGGCTGGCCGCATGGGTCCCGATATCGATTCTGCGGACCTTGCTCTGGACATAAAATAACTATTTAGATCATACTTTTTTGATCATCTTAATGGAAGTCAAACCTAGAACTGATTTAACTAAAAGAAGAGCAAACAGAATGAACAGATGCATAGTTACACTTCTGGATTCTTGTCTTTGACTTCTTCCTATGACCTCCACAGTTGGGTTGGTCATACATAGGCAAACAATTGTATTGGATGAGTCATTCAAAGAATTTGTACATTAGTGTGAAAAAGTTGTCTTTCAGTCATCCAAACACTTAACTTTGAATTGCAGGGAACTGGAGGTAAAAGCATATATGGCCGTACATTTAAAGATGAGAACTTCAAGTGTAAGTAGAATTCTGCATCCTATATGTCTTTATTTGATATCAGTCACTCACATGGCTATTAATCTTTAGCTATTTAAAAAATTTGCAGTGTCTCATCTGGGACCTGGAGTAGTTAGCATGGCAAATGCAGGACCCAACACCAATGGAAGCCAGTTCTTCATTTGCACTGTCAAAGTAACAGAAAATATTATTACTCATATGAAATTATTTTCCAAAATTTCATGCTCAACTTCCTAGTCTTGGTTCTGGTTTCCTGCAACTTTTGGATGCATCATGTTGTTTATCATAATATGGAATTTATCTTGACTGAAATTTATATCATTTAATGGCTTAAGCTATATCATTTAATGGCTTGGTAAAGTGTGGACGAATATTCTTATCTTGATTTCTTCATTGTTGCTGTTTTCTTCCACAAGGTTCTCACAAAGAGATTTTGGAGGTTGGCCTATTCTTGTTGAACACTTGAGACTCCTTGATCCGATCTTCAAACATCAAAATTAGGCCTCTTGTTCCACATGGTTCTTCATTTTCTACGAGGTTCCTGCTATGAGATCTTGGGGGTTAGCCTATTATTGTCAAACACTCAAGACACTCTGATCATCAAACATCAAGAAACTCAAACCTTATTTCCCCTGTTATTAAATATCTTGAGAACATAAGCCTTGAAATTATTTAGACAGCTGGAACACTTGTGCTTTTGATTCTTGAGAAAAAAAAAAAAAAGAGAGGAGAATCTTGAAATCCGAATCACTGGTTTTGGAGAGCCCTTTGAATAAAAAATATCGGCATACATTCATTGCACAGGCACATTGATCACCTTTTTAGGGGCATGTACTAGCACCAGTGAAAGAGGAATACAGTTTTTGACTTCCCTTCAAATTTCAAATCATCTTGACTGCGGGAAAACCTTTTTTTTTTTTTTTTCTTTTTTTCCTGTCATTTGTTTAAGCCTCCGTCATGTTGGTCGTGTTGCTATGAGAAACTGTGCTTGCTCTGGTAGAATAATGTGCAAGCATGTGCTTGTGCTGAATACAAGCACATGGTGGCTACTGATGAACCTGAAAATGTGTCTTCTGTGTACTATTTTGGTGCAGACGCCATGGTTGGACCAGAGGCACGTTGTGTTTGGGCAGATACTCGAGGGGATGGATGTGGTGAAGCTGATTGAGTCCCAAGAGACTGACCGGGGGGACCGGCCAAAAAAGAAAGTGGTCATCAGTGACTGTGGCGAGCTTCCAGTGGTCTGAGCCGTGGTCTGAGAAAGAGATCCTCCCTGTTTTCTTTATTCAAGCGAGGCACCATCAGGATCCTAGAATTTTTCTAGATTTAATCTCATCGGCTAAGCATGTCATGTAATAATATTCAGTGGCCTCATGCAAATGCTGTTGATTTTAAGTTTGAATTGATGATCCATTAGCTCCCTGCTGTTGGAATGTAATGCTTTAAAATTTTAAATATTGAAAGTATGGATGGCCACTTTATATATTGGTGGAGGGCATTTTAGAGAACATCTAAGCAATAATTGGGAAACTATTTCATTAGTCTTCTGAATTTCAAGTATGAAGTTGGATTTTCTTATTGCTCTGCTGTGTACTGATGGGAGTTCCACATGAGTAAATGCGAGGACAAGCTGGTGAGCTTGGTTCATTCAGCATCAGAACCCAAAGCGACAATAGCTTTTTGCCTTCCAGATTCTTGAACTGAAGCTGATGAGGGGATTTGGATGCATGTAGAAGTGTTTCTTGCTGTCGGAGGTCTATTTTGATTTGAAGTCTGATGGAGCCTAAACATATTGTAGCAGTAAGCTAGCCAATTGTTCCTGATATATGGGACTGGTTTTTACTTCCCAGTTTGGACCATGCAGGACCATCAATATCCAAATAAAAGAAAGATTTAGAGAAAAAAAAACTATGCAGGGCTATCCTACTCAACGTCGTTTGATTGCTCAAAAATTCCACAAACTGCCTTACTGGAAGGTACACAAAACTATCAGATACACTATTCAATTAAGACAGGAGAAGAAGATGGCTGGAAGGTTTCACCTTGGAGGGTTCATTCGAATCACCAGCTTCACATATTATCAATGTCCAGAAGAGACCCATAATCATCATGATGAGCAGCACTGCTGCTACAATTAGTAGCAGAACGAGGACTATATAGGATGAGAGAAGACCAGCAGCATGTGAAGCAAAAAGTCTCTTCCCTTAGCGTTCTCGTTTTTGCCTTCTCCTGTTCTGTCTCACTCCTCCCCTCTTAAAAGGCTATAGCAGCATGTGATCCATTGGCCTTTGATGGTAATAGGATGATGTACTTATCCATTGGGCTTATCCATATGGTGGGGAAGGAGCTGTCTATTCATCCAAACTCGGTCCGAATCGAATATTTCTAATGGAGATTGGGGCTCTATAGTCACGTCCAAAAAGATAGATGCGTCGGGTTGCCCCTCCAACTCTCATTTTTTTTAGCAAAAAAAAAAAAAAAAATCATGGTTTCTGAGACTTTTTAAATTGTTGTGTGCTTGTGAGTGCTGGTGGCCCTTCAGTTTGCTGGCGCAGGTGGGGTTGAGATGGATGGTGTTGTTGCAATGCTCCGGACTGAGGAATAGCTTGGTTGGCAGCGGTCTGAGGATTAGCTTGGTGGTCGGCAGCGATTCGAAGATGATTAGATAATTTTAGGAACTACAAAAAAATTCAATCATCGGAGATTTTTTGATGGAGGATCCTGTGATACTTAAGTCAATTGGAGCTTTCGAAACAATGAGGAAAAAGCTTTAGCAAGTTAATGGATTCAAAGTGCAACCAAAACTTACTAAACCATCCTTTATAGTCCTCTTTTATAGAGAGGAGAAGAGAGATAAGCTACCTTAATAATCGATAACTGTAATGGAGAATCATGGCCCATGATGTGTTGCGGGTAATAGGCAAATTAATAGCATTAAGTTGTACACCATATTTTTTGTAATCGTTGAGAATTTGTTGAAACCATTTGACATTTAAGGGCGTGAGGTTGGCTCATGTTCTCCTTGTAATAGCTTAATGTCCGAGGTTTTTTGAAATCGTTGGCTCAATCTGATCAAGGTGTTGGAAGAAGTATGATGTGGTCATTGATGGTTGGCCGAAGATTTGTTTGGGGATTAAGTCTGATGGCATTGCTCGCTTCTTCCTGGTTATAAGAATTTGAGTCAGGGATATAGCGATGAGGCTCTCTATAGAAGGAATAGGACATACAGATGATGTGCATAGCCAAGGTCCACATTGGTGTAGAAAGAGTAGGACATGTAGATGATATTTGATACTGTGATTCACCTCGAGATTTAGTCATTGGTTGATGAGTATACCCAACGAGAAGCTTTGAGGATAAAGGCGAGTGGTATAATCCCATAAGAGATAGTGAGTTGGAACTATGCCCAAAATGCTCCTGTTACGGTCTTTATCATTTTCATTCATTCAACTCTTATGAATTGTGGGATTTTATTGGTTAGTTTTCCTTTTGGTTTTGTTTGGCATGTTGCATTCCTTTCTATTTCTTGTTTGTGATATTTGTCTATCAACTTTACGGTCTGAATCTTTCTCTGGCTATTATATTAGATCCTTGATGTATTTGCATATATAAAGAAAATATATACTTTTGTAGAAACTTAAAAACTAATTTGGTGACCTTTTATTTTCTCTTTCTTTGCTCTTAAGCCTTGTTTAGCATTAATATAGGTAACAGAGCTTTTGCTAGTGGAGCTTTAGTAAAAAATGTTTGTTATTCAGTAGATATATTTTTGAAGTGTCATGGAACTTTAATATTCATATTTAGTATCACGAAACGATAATAAAGATATTACATAATACATCTAATTATTTAACTATTTGTGCTATCAAGAATCATTATTATACAATAAGCTTAATTTATAAATTAATTATTTAATATTTAATCTAAATAATATAATAAATAATAAAATTTTAAATTTATTATACAAATTAAAAAATAATTATTATATTATCATGATATAATTATTGTACTATTATAACAATGATGATGATGATAGTATAATATTATTATAATATAACATAATTTTATAATATTATTATATTATGATAATTTTGCACTATGAAAACTAATATTATAGAGTATTATTAACTTACACATTATTTTTAAATTATTGTTTTAAGAAAAATTTCGTACACATCTCAAGCAGAGCGTTTGCCTCAAAACTCGAAATTGATTTTTTTTTTTTTTTTTTTTTTTTGTAGTAGAACTTTTTTAGCTTTTAAAGGTGTTACAAAGTTGTTTTAGAATTTTTATTGAAAACTTCAAAATCACCCAAAAGAACTTATGTCCCTGCAAGAAGTGCTCTTTAGCCCTCTAAAAGCAAACGGCAGAAGGGACTGGCCTTTCGTATCGGGATGGGATTCACTTATTTTAACTCGTGACAAAAAATTTTCAAATTATCCGCTGCCCACTGCTCGATTTTTTTTTTTTTTCCCCCAAAAGTAAAATTACATTCTCAAATTCTGCCATGCATGCATCACAACCAGCTCCTTATTTCCCATCATAAACCCCAATCCTATAGAAGTATGCTCCTGTGGCCTCCAAAAATTTCCCACTGTGAGCTCAAACATGTGGTCCACTCATCTGTCACCGTGGCAATTACACCCAACTTAATAGTGATATTTTTGAAGAGCCAACTAGAAAAAAGCGTATTTTAAATTTAAAGGTGCACGTGATATGGAGAAAGTCATAATCTATACTTCACTGCGTTTGTTCTAGCATTTGGCTGAGAATGATACATTTTGCTTAATGTGATAAGATTGGGTTGAGTCATTAAGATTGAGCTTGGTATTTATTATTGATATTTATGTCACCTCAAGGACATTGAGAAGCAAAATCCAACAACAGCCAAACTACCTTGCATGGATCAATTGTCCCATCTTATCAAGTTTAAAAAAAAAAAAAAAAAAAAAAAAATCTCATGGTAGAATATCGGTACGCTTCAAGTTACCTCATCTGAGGTCCACAGTCTAAGTAGCTCTGTTTCAATTTGATGCTCGTTGTTCACAGTTGGAGTTTCTGACCGTCCCCAGCATTGTGGTGGACGAGATGGAACACTAAAAAGACACAAAGAAAGCAACCATGCATAACTTTGCCAAATAGAATTTACAAATATGCTCGACTTCATGAAAAATATTAAGCATACTCTTGAAAATAAGATCAATGATGTCAGTGGATCTAATTCTTTCTTGAGGTGCTTGCTTTCCCGCAAACTTTCCTTTGGGAAGTGATGCTTTTAATATCTGGCATGTGGTGAATGAATGAGATTGAGAAGATTCCTGATGTAGGTTCCATAAGTTGGAAAAAATAACAGAGTTGACCTCCACATTCAGTATTTGTTAGAATTAGACAAGCCCGATTATAGCATACATGTAAATCAAAATCTAGGACAATATGGTATAAATTAGTTTTTCCCCATCTCTGTAAAAAAGAGAAGAATTTACAACCATGAAATCTGAAAATTTTTTCATACTAATTTTAAGCATAATGTGATGAAGATGTCTCCTCTCCAAAATTGTATCTATGCGAACAATTCTTCGTATGCAGAAAACTAATGGCTAATGAACTAAAAACAAAATATATGGAGTCTTCAAAATCTTTTCCCAAATGGTCTTCTTCAATGTCAAAACTGATACAAGCTACGCTGCTAGATTGCTACTGAACGGACACTTTGATGTAGGAACCACAAGTATAAACCACAACGATCTTTCAGTCACCAAGATCTTCTCTTCGCTGGACATCTGAGGCACGGATAATTGCAGATTCAGCCAAAGGTCCAAGTACTGGTAGCAAGTTTAGATGCAGGTTGGCTTCTCTCTTCAGTGAAAAAATTTGATAAATTTTTATGGAGCCGCATTGCAGATCGACAGGAATAATTGGCACCTGATATACATGTAATAGTATAAACATGGTTTCATCATTAATTTCATGAGATCCAAGAAGACAATGCCATTCCACAGGCTATGCAAGAGCACTGAAGGAAGTAGTTCTGGGATCTTGCAAGCACAACTCTCATTACCACCCCGAGAAACACAAGCAGCAACAACCTCCGTGCATTGAAGTGGGTTAGTGCAAAAGCAACCGCACGCACAACAATAGCCCACCAGAGGGGCATGTACCTGTCAGTGAGGGGAGAAGAAAGTCACACACTGAGACCACCACCACACACAGAGCCATGGCCACAGGATCATGAGCCACAATCGACTGCTCCACAGATGGAGATCCCCACAGGTGGGTTAGGGAGAACTGGAACCAGGCTGATATTGATCTGAGATAGGAGATTGACCAATGGAAAAAGCAGGCAACCCAGCCCTACATCAAAGTGGTAGTTCCCTTTGAGGCTGAAAGGAAACCAACCAGATGAAAGGGGATGGAATCTAGCGAGGCATCAGTGAACGATCGCAATCCAGTCCCAGCACGTTGGTAAGGAGGCTGTATAGGGCCTGACCTCTCTGAGCAAAATATTCCTTTCTGAAAGCAGTGGCATGAGCCAAAAATGGAATTATCCAAGATCCAAAAAACCAATAGGATGCACTGCATAGGAGCACGACCTGCACAGTCATTACATATATGGTTCAATTTCGTTTTTAGAACATATCTGTAATACCAAGAGTTTGGTTATAAAAACATTCTTTAGGCAAAAGATGACTGATATCAACCAGCCGAAATAGAGACATATTTAAGGGGGAAGGGAAACATGGCTTCAAGAAGACAGAACACAATTTGAAAAAGGTAACTAGAGCCCTGACTAGACAATTCAGGCATTATAAATTCCCAAGACCCATTCGATATTGTACATGGCCATGTTCACTGGTTGGATGGAAGAACAGGAACAAGAGTTGGAGGGAGGGAGTGTCATGCCTCAAATCTGGACATAACATGATCAAGTTATTGAGGAGTATTTTATCGATAACATGAAGTCTAACGATTATGATCAGCTAAAAGTATCATAAATAATATATAAAAAAGATTCAATTCTATTATCATCGAATAATAGAACTAAGATTAGTTCAAGCATCTAAATCCAAAATCAAATACTTAATTCATATTTCAAAATTCATAAATAGTCAAATACAAATCTATGATTACTCAATAGACGAAGTTCAGCTACAAAATTTTCAAACTTCCTACGCAGATCCCTAACTTGGATCCTTCGTCGGTCCTAATCTAATTTCTTTGTAAAAGAAAAAAAAAAAAGATATAAGCTACATTAGCTTAATAAGTAGAACTACGCTTTTTACTGGATCAAGCATAAATTTTTTCATGATAATATAATATTTAAAAAATAATAGATATCACAAAAATTAAGTATTTCATAGAGCATATATTAAAATAAGTCATAAAGATAATTATACATGCATAAATTCATGAACATTTTGTAAATATGATTCATAAATTATTCTTATCAGGTATTCATATCATGTTTTAAAATAGTACTTACAGATATTCGTGCTATGGTCATTTTGTACCTGTGACAGAGTCATATTTTTTAATCGATAGAATTCTTATTCTGTATGCCAATTTTATACCCATTGGTGGGGCCATATTTCTTGTGGATGCTAGCTCTAGATGTTGATCTTTCCAATTTTAGGGATTCATTCATAGCTATCTAAAAGCTTTTGAAATCTTTATATCTTTTTTTAAAAACATACATATATATAGATGAAAAATAATAAAATTTATAATTCATAAATGTGCTATTTTCATAAAATATATTATGAAATAAAAAATCATAATAAAACATACTTTTTCATATCTCATATCCTGATCCATATTTTATAAAAAAATATATTTTATCGATAATGGATTATATGCAAGAAAAATATAATAATTTAAAAATAAATGAGAGCATAAGATCTAGTTACCTCGTTCGTCCTAGATCTTCAGTTTGTTAGGAGAATCAGCTAATCCTATTAAAATATTAAAAATATAATTAATTTTTTATTTGATAAATTTATAGAATTAAATCATAAGAAAAGAGGATTGTTGATCAGAAAGTCGGTCCAACAAGATGTCTAGGCACCGAGATAATTCAGAGTCTCTTAGCTGAGGATCAGATCTAGGTGACTCGATCAAGGAATCATAAAGTATGGATTGGATCAAAGCCAAGATCGATCAACATAGTTCATCAAAAGTAGATTTCAAAGATACTAGACATGTCCTGCATGATTTTGATATATGACATGAATATTAAAGTAGTTTTAGATCATTTTGCTGGAGTCAACATAGATCCCTAAAAGAGAAAGATATAGCCTGATCTGTAATTCTAGATCTCCTTAGAGAGAAATTGAATGAAGAGAGAGAAAGGAGAGAGCGAAAGTGAAGAGAAATCTTCGTATCCCTCACAAGAGAAATTCATGATCAATATCTTTTGGGGTCATGTCAGGTTGATTCAATGGGGATTAAGAGTGATCGAATCCTATGAACATCTGGCAAAGGCTAGGCAAGGATCCGATCTACTGCATAGATATCAAAGCAATTCTGGATCTTTTTGAAAAGATTATCTTTGGTTCATACCAGGGTCCGTGGATCAGATAGATAGAGAAAGAGAGTGTAGAGAGAGAAATCTTAGAGACAAGAGAGAGAACAAGAGAGAGAATTTTTCTATCTCTCTCTTTCTATTTTTTCTTTTCTTTCTTTCCTATTCTTTTTCCTTTTCTTTTCTTTCTTTTTTTTTTTTCTTTCTTTTTCTTCTTCTTCTCTTTCTTTTGTTTTCTTCTTTCTTCTCTGAAATAGGAGAAAGGACGATGGCTTAGGCTGAGAGTCCGACCGGGACACAGGTAGCAGTGGTGGTGGAGCAAGGGATGGCCACTGGCAAGTGGCCGATCAACAAAAAAAATAATAAAAATCTTAGAAAAATAGGGGACCCATCCCTTTTCTTTTATTTTTTTGATCATCGATCGATCACCGACAGCCAAAATCTTTGAGGAAGGTAGCAAGTAGGTGGGTGTTATGACCCAGAGGTGTGGCACCATGGGTAGCAGCATCAGTGGCCAAAAAAAAAGAAGAAAGAGCTCGACCAGATGAAAAAAAATAGGATCTTCTCTTAAATGACTTTTTTGGCGAGTCTGACGGCCGGTGGCCATGCACGATGACTTGGGAAGAAGGGGAAGAAAGAGAGGAAGAGGATCAGGCTTACCTCAGGCTCTGATGACTTCTCCAGTGAGGATTTTAGGTGAGCATGATGAGGGTATTTTGCGACTTCAATGGGAGAAATTAAGGAGAAAGAAGAGGAAGGAAGATCGGTTTCACCGTGGCTTGCTTAGGAGGGGCCAAGGAGAGGAAGTTTTATTTGCAACTTCAATGGGAGAAATTAAGGAGAAAGAAGAGGAAGGAAGATCGGTTTCACCGTGGCTTGCTTAGGAGGGGCCAGGGAGAGGAAGTTTTATAGAGTAGAGGGGAGGCTGAATCCTCTTCGAAATCGGCTTCCTATCCGATGTATTCATGTGAAAGAAGACTCCTAGCGGGAGTCTTCAACATTTTATTTTATTTTTTGTTTGTTTTCTTTTTCATGCCCTACGATTTATGCTAGAGGAAAAATTTTAGGTCGGGTATCATAGGGAGGGGGTGGGGGTAATAATCTCCCAATCACCTAACCACTAGTACAAGTGTGGATCTAGCATTAAAGTAGTAATCCTAACTCATTGATCCTCAAAATAGAATACGATTTAATGACCATGTATTAAGTGATTGATGGACGAGGTATATTTATATTCCTTATGCGGTAATTAAGAAGTTTTCCTTTTATCTCATGTTAAAGATGTATTTTAGATCAGTCAGGCTTAAAATTTGTTCTCCAGGTTAATGCAGTACTTTGTATTAAGCCTTCTCTCTGCCCTCTTCTTCAAGGAAGGATTGGAGGCTTGCTCCTTGGATATGCGACCCCAAATAAGTAATGAAGGCAATAATTCTTCCTACCATCATTTACCCTTTTTTGCCTTATAGCAGATTTTTATCTCATCTAAAATGACTTGGCCGGAAATTTCACACTATTTGAAAGAGCTGATATCAAGTTAACTACAACCTATAAAAAATTCTTAAATTTTAATGTAGTTCATAAAGCTGACCCATACAATTGAAGAGAAAAGGGAGACAGCAAAGAATTACCCCCCTAATTTATTTTATAATAAGAAACAGATACAGATTACGTAATATATACAAGAGGATAATGATAAAAAAGAAAGGATTAGATTTTGGAAGATGATGCCAAGCTTTCAAGTTTCTTCTAAAGGCTCTGTACCTCAGAATTAGTCTTAGATGGACAGAGAATACTCCAGCTTCTTAAAGATTGGAGGATGTTTTACAAAATAGAGTAAGTAGATCCTTTCTTGGTTAAGAAGATACATACATTTTTGTCCCTCCATATCTCCTAACAAACTACAACCATAAGCATATCCCCTACCTTATTCTCTAAATAACTTCTATTCTTCTTCCTCCAACTCGTTCAAAGGTCAAGAAATAAAGACGACCTTCCTTTTAGTCTCAAATGCAGCTTAAGAGTAGTCTATAAATTATGAGTGAATGTGTGTCTAAAGAAAAGATGAAAGATATTTCATATTTGACCCATATAGAGCACAACCATTGCTAATATTCCAACCCTTCTTAGTGAGCACCTCACATGTGTGTAGCTTATTCCTTGTTGCTAACCACAAAAAGATCTCGACCTTTTCAGGAGCACGGATCCTCCAAAGCACTTTAGCAAATGGACAGTTCAGGCCACCACAATTGAAGAATTTATAGAAAGAGCCAATGGAAACAATTCATTTTGAGTTAGTTTCCATACTGGCACATCTGCAATATGAGAAGGTCTGAGAGGGGCAAGAGAGACAGGCAAAGAAGGTAGTTGATTAGCTTGAAGTTCAGTCAATGTCCTTGCACTCTAATGCACCAATCTAACTTTCTCCAACTCCAAAATGATGCAATGGGCATATTCATCTTCATCACTTGGGAGTAAAAAGCATCAAAGTGAGAAGAAAGAGGAATCACATCCATCATACATCCTCCCGAAAGCTAATAGAATCTCCATTTCTAGCTTTGAATGCTACATAATTCCAGAAAGCTAAATTTTTTGAACACACATCCTTCCAAATGGAAGAAAATTCGATATATCTTTTTTTGACCTCATACCGAATCTCCTCCTCGAGTAGTAAGTGCATAAATCTGTTGCCACTAGGGTTGGGGACCCTTGTAGAAACTTCTAAGGCCATTTTGCCAAGAGAGATTGGTTCATCTAAGTCAGGTTCATCACTCCCAAACCTCCTCGTTCCTTAGATTTATAGATAGTGTCCCAATTTGCGAGACAATAAAATCTACCCATAGTATCAGAGTCTCTCCAAAGAAATGCTTTGTGCCTCTTATCCAGCCTATTGATAACCCACCTTGGTAATTTAAAAATAGACATGTAATTGGAAGGAAGCATAGATAGTACTGAGTTGAGTAGAATTAGTCTTCCATCCCATAAAAGCAACCTTCCTTTCCAAGAAGCTAGTCTTAAGCTCATCTTATCAATCAAAGACATCCAACAATATTTAGGCAATTTCTTAAGATGAAGAGACAAGCCCAGGTATTGAAAGGGGAGAGAATCCTGCTTACAGTTCATCCAAGATGCAAATTGAGTAGACTCATTCTCTGTCATATTTAAATAGATGACCAAACTTTTATGAAAGTTTATCCTTAGACCAAATGCACCTTCAAATGCTAATAAAATTGATTTGGAAGCCAATACATTATCTTCTTGCCAACATAAAATAATAGAATATCATCAGCAAACTGTATGCTCAAAATATCACTAAACTTCTTCTGATGCTCAATACCTTTGACCAAACCTAAAGTGCCAGCTCGCTTGAGAAGCTGTGAGAGAACGTCCACTACCAATATGAACAAAGAGGGAGCCAGAGGATCTCCTTACCTCAAACCCTGTTACACTTCACCCATTACTAGCTGCCCATTTAGCAAGATAGCTATTGAAGCTAAAGAAAGCAAGCTATGAATCCATCCAAACCATTTGCAAGGAAATCTTCTAGCACGGAGTATCTCAAACAAAAAATCCCAATTCAATCTACAAATACCTTTTCAAAATCCAATTTACAAAGCTGACCCATACAAATGGGATGAAATTTTTGTTTAAACCTAAGACTATGACTTGAATCCCTAATACGCTAATGGTTGTCCAACAATATTTAGGCAATTTGCGATAGACTTGTACTATCATACAAGCCTCAGGACATATTCTTAGAGTTTCTTGAAACTCATTAGACCTTTTTAAGGGAAAATGAAGCTTCCCCCTAGTTTGTCCAAGTCACACTTTGACCCCTCTGCTTTATAAAGTCTTAGATTTGCTAAATTATGTTATTGTCCTAAATTGGCCCTTCCTTCCATTCTAAGCACCAAGCATCAATCGAGTTTGAGTAAAAAGCTCACATGGCCATCATGCAAGTGTCTAAAATCTCTAAAATATCTAAAATGCCTCTTTGAAATTCTTAACATCTCTACAATTAACAAATCTTCACTTGGTACATGCCCCTGATCCTCTTCTCTTATTTGATGAGAAGAAAGACACTTTCTTTATCATCACCATCTCCGCCACCATTATTGTCATCCTCATTACTACCATACTCAGCACCACTTAACTCTTCTACAAGATCAAGAATGTTGACCTAATCAAGCGTTGGAAGCTGAAGTCAGTTCCCACTGCTTCTTCTACAAGGAATTAAAGATCACCTCCAAGGGGTTCCAGGACTACAAGCTCCTTAGTTTTGGTAACTTTACCAAGGCTACAAGGGACCCTCTTGAAATCCCTATCCAAGATAGCAATGAAGCGAGTCTCCCATAAGTCGAGGTGGGGGATTCGAGAATTTATGGTGGAGATCATTAGCTTTGGGCAGCTCCACCATTAAAATCTAGTGCAGCTCCAAGGCAAAGCTTAAAGAGCAACTCCTTCATCCAAATCATCTGCCGCCATTACTATGATGTGGGCCTTGAAACACCAGGAACCCTCCACCACAACCACCCTCCTTGTACCACTTCCACCCCATTGTCATGAAGGCTGAGCTTATGTCTAAGATTATAGAGAAGAAGATCAAGGCCATGGTGATGGTGACTTCTCATTTTTGCTCCTCTGATAAGGACAAAGGTGAAGAGGTTAGGCTAAAAGATGACAATCACCATGAGGATGGAGATCCCTATATCCATGATCGCTCCCTACCAAGATTATTAGCCCCTCAAAACCTTTTTCAGGAAATCCTCTCTACTTCTCTATGTTAACATCTGCTTTCCCTTTTCTTGCTTCCTGATTCTCATGTTTTTGCTGTTGTTCTTGCATTTTTCCCTCACTTTTTTGATTGGTTTTGGTGTTTTTTACATATATCATGATGATGGTGGTCACGATGTGATGACGAGAGTGATGATGGTGGTCACGGTGGTGGCGACAATGGTGGTGGTCATGATGTAAATTTTGATGAGGGTTGCCGAAGAGTGTGAAGCAAGGGCTAGATGAGGAGATGAACATTAGCAATTGCAAGTGACATGGTGGTGAATATTGGGCTCATCCTCAAAAATTGAGAAGAAGGAAATGTATGTTGAAGCTTTTTGGAAAAATAATTAGGGAATTTTGGTCACTTGAGTATGGCTGTCAATGTTGTTGGTAGTTAAATAGATGGAAGGCTCGATGTAATACCCTAGTCCCATGGCACAAATTTTAAAGAAGGCCAAAAAAAAAAAAAAGAAAAAGCCAGCACATGCAACACACTTACTGAAATATGTTGGGAGTTGGGAAATTGGTGGAAGAACTCCCGAAGGAGTTCTTCCTCGATTGGAAGTCCTAATCCCTCAAAATTATGTGGAAATGAACTCTAAAAGCTCCCCTCAAAGATCTATTTAAAGGCCTCAACCCCATCGAGCCCCATCAGTAATTATCATTGGAGAAGCCATCATTTCTTCTTCTTCTTCTTCGGATGCTGTTCATCATGTGCCACCGAATTCCCACCCAAATGTCACTAGAAAAGCTAGGTAAGGGCCAGCAATCCTTGATTGACCCTTCTCCCTTTCTTCTTTGGTTATTAAGTCATGGATTCCGGCTAGCTATCATCAGATTATCTTTGAGAAACAAACTTATGAATTTTCCTATGTTTGTTTTTATTTTTTTCGCCATTGTTGTCATCATCGGTCACTAGACCAAGGCCTTTGGTCGCACCTCCATGGTCTACCCTTCCGACCATGGGCACCATCAATCGGGAGACTCCTTTGTGTCGGGAACTAAGGGAATAAAGGATCCCTGTTCTGTGAAAGAAAGAAAAAAAAGAGAAAAATAAAAGAAAAAAAAAAAGGAAAAAAAAAAAAAAAAAGAAAAAAGAAAAGAAAAGAGAATTTCTCTCTCTTCCTTCTCTCCCTCACATGCATCCCACTATTTTCTCTCTCTAAAAGTTTTACTTTTCTCTCTACTTTCTCTCTCTATATTGATCTCTCTGTCAAGAATTTTCTCTCTTAAGATTGATCAAGTAAAGGCTTTCTTTCAATGATTCTGATCTGATCTTAGCAAAGAGGATCCTGATATGCAGTCACGGGACAGTATGCTGGTACCTACTTTGGCAAGATTCGGATATCATTAGATTTGATTATTTATGATTTTTATTTAACCATTCGTACATTAATCCAATTGTGATTAGCTTAATTTTTTTGATTAGATCAATCAGATTGTTCGATAGTGTCATCTAATTAGTGCTGTTCTATCTTTTAATTTTTCTCTCCTTTGATGTTCTCTCTCTATATGATTTATGATCCCAATGAATTCGACCTATTGTTTCGAATCAAAGTTGATTCTAGTAGGAGTTTTAAACTATTTTATCAGTCAGACAATATATCCACATCATCAAATCTTTGTTGAGCATCATGAGATCTGATCCTTATTGATTCTATTAAATCATTATATTTTTAAGTGATCCTGATTTGATGAAGCTACTTGCTCAAATTGATTCTGATTGAAATTGGTATGCCGACATCCACTTTGACTCTTATCGGGTACTAATAGATTTGATCATCATTGATCTTTTTTGAATTATCTGTATCCTAGTCTAATCATGATTTGATAAAATTATCTTGATTGGACCAATCAGGATGTTGAATGCTACTGCTTTGGCCAGCCTTGTAAGAATATTGGAACTTAGGATTTTTATTAGTGGCTTAAGACTGATATAAGAAATATTTTAAATAATAGATTCTGAAGGATATTCTTAGGATTGATTGAATCCATTCATTCAGTATTCTGTAGAAGTAATGAACCATCTTTTCGAGATATTTAATAATTTATTTTGAAAGTAAATAATTAATCTTTGAATTATGTAAGATCTATGAAACTTTTTTTTGAATGAAAAATGATTTATGAATACTATAGTTTATTAATTTTTATGGAATATGCATATATTCAGTGAAATTATGATATCCATATGTTATGTTGCAAAAGTACTTTGATACGGACTGAATTTTATGCTCTCAACCTATGTTCTGAACCCTGTCAATGGGGGTTATGTGTTGGTTTTGATCCTACCAATGGAGGTTTTGCATTGGTTTTTGACCCTAAGAATGGGGGTTATTATTGATTTTTGATCCTATCAATGGGGTGGTGCATTGATTATTGACCTTGCCAATGGAGTTATATGTTGGCACTCTGATTAAGCTCATATTTTTGTTCTAACTTTACTATAGAGATAAGTGCGGTCATAGTAAAGTTTGTTGAGTTATATATATTTTTTTTAAATTAGATTTATATTGTATATGTATATGAGTATTTAAAAATATTTGATATGCATAATTTAGTATGGAAATGTTCTAATATTTATTTTTGATATTTATTTTCAAACATCATATCTTATAAATATATCTACAATGTTAGTCAAATATTTATTACTTATAGGTTATCGAGTTTATTATCTCTCCTTTCTTTTCAGATTTTATATTCTTAATTATAGATGTGGATACGAGAGTGAGTTAGAAGTGAGAGTTGACACCATAGATTTAAAATTATATTTTACAGGATTATTATTAGAGTTTAATTGATGTAGATTTTTAAATATTATTGAGATTTTGTGAGAGATTAAAGATGATTTTAATTAGTTAAATTTAGTTTAATTTATTATGAATTTTACTGTGATGTATTGATATCATTTTTATAATGACTTGCATGCAGGTGGAGAGAGTTCTTCGTAAGTATGCGACGGTTGCCGCGATTTGGACTCATATTTGGGGTTGGAGGCATAACAATTAATATGGTATCAAAATATAAATGGATAAAGTATGACACATAGAATCAGATATAAGATGAGTATAGGTAGGTAGATACTAGAGACATTGGAATATAGATCTATGAAGATTGCAGTATAAGTTATCTTTATAATTTTTTTTGATTAAATCTTATGAATATATATGAAAAGATTTTAAAAGAATTATGATTCATAAAATTTGATATATGATGGATAATTTATGATTATGTTATGATTAATTGGATTTTGATCTAAAGTGATTGCAAAAGATTGATCATGAAATTTTATTGTGCATTGTGATTATTAATTTGGTCATCAATAGTTTGAGTGAATTGCAAGCTCAAATTAATATGAGAGAATACTATGATATTACTCTTGATTTTAAAATTAATTATTTAGTAGTAAGATAAAGATTCATTCACAAAATATTGTTTAAGATTGAACTAAGAAGATTTTTTATGATATTTGATTGGAATATTCTTTGAGATTTGTATTGAAATGTGGGTCATGTATGAAACTTGTATGTAGAAACAAACATACAGTTGTGGATATTGCAAAGAAGTTTATTTATTATTGAAAAATTGATTATAAGATTGTAGAATATTTATCTGGTGAAATCTTTAATTATCATTTTTAGATCCAAATGATAGATCTTATTTATGTCTATTGAAGACTATATGGTATATATATGAAACTTCAATTCAAAAATTATGTATCAAAGTTGATGGAGGGATCTTCTACCATTATTGTTAAGGTTGCTAACGAAATCCTGATTGCTATTTTGGGTGATCAAGATAAAAGTATTCTATTTGTATCTATTCGAGAATTTAGGACACATATGAAGTTATAATTTAAAACTTTCGATTTATGAATTGTCTAGATTCTTTTGCCCTTGTTATTGAGGTCCTTGATAAAATCTAATATTATATGGAGATTTAATTTTGAGAGGCTTGTATGATTGTTATAGAAAATTTTGATAGATGTCAAAGATCTCGATGGAAGAAGCTCCAGAAGATATGATGGAGTTGGTTCTATTTATATGTTTTGATTTAAATCCTAACTTGACGGAGTATTGAAGATTTTTTTTTTATTGACTTTGTTTATAGAATTTTGATATAAATTATCTAATTAAATGGATACGAGAATTAAGATTTGATTCATATTAGATTATAGTAAACCTATATGATGATTTTGAACGTGATATTGGACTCAAGGGTTAATCAAGATGGTTGTACTCCAAGCAAAATTAGGGGTGAGAATCAAACATTCATCTTTGGTTTTAATTAGAATTTAAAATTTTAGATTTTTTTCAACTATAGTATAGAGTAATGTTTTGGTCAAAATTATGTTGTAAATCTAAATTTTTTTGATGGTTTAGATCAAAGTGCATAGCGAAAGTATGATGATCTAGATTACTTTGAGCTAGTCAGTGATATTGATTCTTTAGTCAAAATTTATAATAGATGATATGGTTTGATATTTTTTATAGAAAAAAATTATTAATAATGAAAAAGATAATATTTTTAATTCTAGATTAGTTTGGATATTGATATGTGATTTTTACAAGTGGGTCTAGTATCTACCATGTTAAAGAAAGTTTTTAGCATCTTGAGTCTAGGATTAGTGGACCATCGATTTTTGATCTTGGATTTGAAAATTTAATGATAGATCTCTTTTCTCTTAGATTTAAAGTATATGTTTCTCTATTAGTTAGAAAGAATGTGAGACTGTTGTCGATTTGAGATTTCACACTTGAATGTTCATCTGCTGAGTGTTTAGTAAAATTTGTTCATGATCTTATGATAGATCAATTAAGTCAAGAGCATTAATGATTTTCGTAAGAAATTGATATCCTTATCTAGAATTGAGATACTGATTTCAATTATAAAAAATAAATGCTTTTGATCCAAATCTACTCTTGAGTATTGATCTTTTCCTTATGAAATGATTTAATGATAAAATTACATCGAGAATTAAAATAACAAAAAGTTCATGGATGAGATTTGAACTATGAATTTCAAGTAAAAAATTTTGAAGACTTGAGCAAAAAAAATTTTGAGGATGAAATTTCTTTTTAGAAGGAGAGAATATAATACCCTAGTCCCATGGCACAAATTTTAAAGAAGGCTAAAAAAAGAATAAGCTAGCACATGCATTGCACGTGCTAGAAATACGTTGGGAGTTTGGAAATTGGTAAAAGAACTCCTGAAGGAGTTCTTTGGTCGGAAGTCCAATCCACTCGAAAATCAAGTGAAAATTAAACTCTAAAACCTCTTCTTAAGAATCTATTTAAAAGGCCTCAACTCCATCGAGCCCCGTCAGTAATCATTTCCAGAGAAGCCATCATTTCTTGTTCTTCTTCTTCGGATGTCCTTCACCATGTGCCATCGGATTCCAGCCCAATGTCATTGGAAAAGCTAGGTAAGGGCCAG
Organism: Elaeis guineensis; assembly: GCF_000442705.2. Taxonomy (NCBI): domain Eukaryota; kingdom Viridiplantae; phylum Streptophyta; class Magnoliopsida; order Arecales; family Arecaceae; genus Elaeis; species Elaeis guineensis. The sequence goes on from NC_025993.2 coordinate 117,386,803, forward strand.
CAATCCTCGATTGGCCCTTCACCCTTTCTTCCTTGGTCATTGAGTCATGGATTTTGGCTGGCTATCGACGTCGAATTTTTTTGGATGAACAAACTTCTGAATTTCTCCTATTTTTTCCATGTTTGTTTTTATTTTTTCACCGCCATCATCATCGTCGATCATCGAACCATGGGCCTTGGGTCATGCCATCGTGATTTGCCCTTTCAACCATCGGTGCCACCAGCCGGGGCACTCCCTTGTGTCGGGAACTAAGGGGATCAAAGGATCCCCTGCTCCATGGAAGAAGAAGGAGAAAAAAAAAGAGAGAAAAAAAGAAAATAAAAAAAAAATGAAGAGAGAGTTTCTCTTTCTTCCCTCTCTCCCTTCTCTCACTTCACGTGCATCCCCATTATTTTCTCTCTCTTTATTTTCTCTCTTTATGATGTTCCCTCTCTAGAATTATTTCTCTCTCTATGAAGTTTTTCTCTTTAAGATTGATCGAGCAAAGAACTTTCTTTCAATGATTTTGATCTGATCTTAGCAAAGAGGATCCTAATCCGTGGTCATCGAACATCGTGCTAGCACCCACTTTAGCTAGATCCGGATATCATTAGATTTGATTATCTGTAATTTTTATTGAACCATCTATACATTAATTCAATCATGATTAGCTTAAATTTTTTTGATTAGATCGATTGGATTGTCTGACAGTGTCACCTAATTAGCACTGTTTCATCTTATTAATTTCTCTCTCCTTTGATATTTTCTCGTTATATGATTTATGATCTCAATAAATCCAACCTATTATTTTGAATCAAAGTTGATTTTAGTAGAGAGTTTTGAACTGCTTTGTCAATTGGATAGCATATCCACATCATACAAGCCTTTGTTGAGCATTGCGAGATCTGGTTCTTGTTGATTCTATTAAATCATTATATTTTTAAGTGGCCTTTATTTGATGAAGCTACTTGCTCAAATTGATCCCTCACTACAATTGGTGTGCCGATTTCTACTTTGACTCTTGTCGGGCACTAATAAATTTGATTACTGTTGATCTCTGTTGAATCATTTATACTTAGTCTAATTGTGATCTGATAAAATTGCTTTGATTGGACTAATCGAGATGTTGGATGCTATTACTTTTGTCAATCTTGTGAGAGTGTCAGAACTTAAGATTTTTATTAGTGGCTTAAGACTGATATAAGAATATTTTTTGAATAATAGGTTCTGAAGGATATTCTCAGGATTGATTGAATTCACTCATTTAGTATTCTGCAGAGATAAGTAATGAACTATCTTCTCGAGATATTTCATAATTTATTTTGAAAATAAATAATTAGTCTTTGAATTATGTAAGATTTATAAAATTATGTTTTGAACATAAAGTAATTTTTAGAATACTGTGATTTATTGATTTATTATGAAATATGCATATGTTCAATGAAATTATGATATCTATATATTATATTGCAAAAGTATTTTGATGCGGATCAGATTTTATGCTCTCAGCCTAACTATGTTTTGAACCCTGCTAATGAGGGTTATACGTTGATTTTTTATCCTGCCAACGGGGTTATGCATTAGTTTTTTACCCTACCAATGGGGGTGGTGCATTAATTTTAGAACTGCCAATTGGGGTTGTAAGTTGGCACTCTGATTAAGCTCACTATTTTTGTTCTAACTATACGACAGGGATAAGTATGGTTATAGTCAAAGTCTATTAAGTTATATATGTTTTGTTTCAAATTAGATTTATGATTATATATATATATGAGTATTTGAAAGGATTTGATATGCATAATTTAGCATGAAATATGTTCTTATGTTTATTTTTGATATTTATTTTCGAACATCATATCCTATCAATATATCTAGAATATTTAGTTGAGATATTTATTACTTAATGGGCTATCGAGCTCTTTATCTCTCTTTTCTTCTTAGATTTTAGATTTTTAATTATAGATGTGGGTATCACTTTGGAAGTGAGTTAGAAACGAGAGTCGACAATATAGATTTATCATTATGTTTTATAGAATTATTTTTAGAGGTTTAATTGATGTAAGATTTTTAAAATATTACTAAAATTTTATGAGAGATTAAAGTTGATTTTAGTTAATTAAATTTGAACTTAATTTATTATGAATTCTGCTATGATGCATTGATATCATTTTTAAAATGTCTTATATGCTTGTGGAGAGAGTTTTTCATAAGTATGCGGTGCTTACCGTGATCATTGGATTCACGATCTCGGATCGGAGGCGTGACACTTGATTTGGGATAGAACATCATGGGCCACTCTGAAACTTTTTAAAGTCCCTTCTGGGGGTGGGGGAGATGGGTAGGTATAACTCGAGATAAGTATAGGGTGGCAAATTGTATTTTTTCCTTTTCCAAATAAAAACTACCCAGAGTTTTAATTAGAAGACACAGCACAAATTGGAATTAAATTTTAAAATGGTATAATGGCCCAACTAATCTAAAATAGCAAGTAATTTAGATGTATTGAGACTAAAAATACAAAGATCAAATTGTTCTTACACAATCGAACCAATTAGCAACCAGCTAATTAAGATCTACTTTCTTTTTTTTGGTTAATCTTTCTTTTTTCTGGCAATCCTTTGATTGCAACAAAACATGACCCAAGAATATGATATCCTTTAATCTTTCTTTTTTCTTTATTTTCTCTCTTTATGATGTTCCCTCTCTTGAATTATTCCTCTCTCTATGAAGTTTTTCTCTTTAAGATTGATCGAGCAAAGAACTTTCTTTCAATGATTTTGATCTGATCTTAGCAAAGAGGATCCTAATCCGTGGTCATCGAACATCGTGCTGGCACCCACTTTAGCTAGATCTGGATATCATTAGATTTAATTATCTGTAATTTTTATTGAACCATCTATACATTAATTCAATCATGATTAGCTTAAATTTTTTTGATTAGATCGATTGGATTGTCTGACGGTGTCACCTAATTAGCACTGTTTCATCTTATTAATTTCTCTCTCCTTTGATATTTTCTCATTATATGATTTATGATCTCAATAAATCCAACCTATTATTTTGAATCAAAGTTGATTTTAGTAGAGGGTTTTAAACTGCTTTGTCAACTGGATAGCATATCCACATCATCCAAGCCTTTGTTGAGCATCACGAGATCTGGTTCTTGTTGATTCTATTAAATCATTATATTTTTAAGTGGCCTTTATTTGATGAAGCTACTTGCTCAAATTGATCCCTCACTACAATTGGTGTGCCGATCTCTACTTTGACTCTTGTCGGGCATTAATAAATTTGATTACTGTTGATCTCTGTTGAATCATTTATACTTAGTCTAATTGTGATCTGATAAAATTGCTTTGATTGGACCAATTGAGATGTTGGATGCTATTACTTTTGCCAACCTTGTGAGAGTGTCGGAACTTAAGATTTTTATTAGTGGCTTAAGACTGATATAAGAGTATTTTTTGAATAATAGGTTCTGAAGGATATTCTCAGGATTGATTGAATTCACTCATTTAGTATTCTGCAGAGATAAGTAATGAATTATCTTCTCGAGATATTTCATAATTTATTTTGAAAGTAAATAATTAGTCTTTGAATTATGTAAGATTTATAAAATTATGTTTTGAACATAAAGTGATTTTTAGAATACTATGATTTATTGATTTATTATGAAATATGCATATATTCAATAAAATTATGATATCTATATATTATATTGTAAAAGTATTTTGATGCAGATCAGATTTTATGCTCTTAGCCTAACTATGTTTGAAACCCTGCTAATGAGGGTTATACATTGATTTTTGATCCAACGGGGGTTATGCATTAGTTTTTTACCCTACCAATGGGGGTGGTGCATTAATTTTAGAACTGCCAATTGGGGTTGTAAGTTGGCACTCTGATTAAGCTCACTATTTTTGTTCTAACTATATGACAGGGATAAGTATGGTTATAGTCAAAGTCTATTAAGTTATATATGTTTTGTTTCAAATTAGATTTATGATTATATATATATATATAAGTATTTAAAAGGATTTGATATGCATAATTTAGCATGAAATATGTTCTTATGTTTATTTTTGATATTTATTTTTGAACATCATATCCTATCAATATATCTAGAATATCTAGTTGAGATATTTATTACTTAATGGGCTATCGAGCTCTTTATCTCTCTTTTCTTCTTAGATTTTAGATTTTTAATTATGGATGTGGGTATCACTTTGGAAGTGAGTTAGAAGCGAGAGTCGACAATATAGACTTATCATTATGTTTTATAGAATTATTTTTAGAGGTTTAATTGATGTAAGATTTTTAAAATATTACTAAAATTTTATGAGAGATTAAAGTTGATTTTAGTTAATTAAATTTGAACTTAATTTATTATGAATTCTGCTATAATGCATTGATATCATTTTTAAAATATCTTATATGCTTGTGGAGAGAGTTTTTTATAAGTATGCGGTGCTTGCCACGATCATTGGATTCACGATCTCAGATCGGAGGTGTGACACTTGATTTGGGATAGAACATCATGGGCCACTCTGAAACTTTTTAAAGTCCCTTCTGGGGGTGGGGGAGATGGGTAGGTATGACTCGAGATAAGTATAGGGTGGCAAATTGTATTTTTCCCTTTTCCAAATAAAAACTACCCAGAGTCTTAATTAGAAGACACTGCACAAATTGGAATTAAATTTTAAAATGGTATAATGGCCCAACTAATCTAAAATAGCAAGTAATTTAGATGTATTGAGACTAAAAATACAAAGATCAAATTGTTCTTACACAATCGAACCAATTAGCAACCAGCTAATTAAGATCTACTTTCTTTTTTTTGGTTAATCTTTCTTTTTTCTGGCAATCCTTTGATTGCAACAAAACATGACCCAAGAATATGATATTAGAAACGACTTACCTAGGCAATGGTTTCTGCTGTCCATGTTACCGCACAAGGATCACCATCTAACATGAAGATTCTATGTACTAGCTGGAATAAAAATTTGGCATGTTTGTTGACCTGTGTGCATAGTAACAACAATTATAGAAACCATAACTAAATCATTTTTCAAACTAGCCCTAATTAAACCGATCTTCATGGGAATTAGTTCAATCACTAATTAATGGAACAGGTTTTCTGAGGCCAAAATATGGATTTCATGGTTGAAAAATGACCAAACTGACTAACTCAGCAGATATTCTAAGCCTTGAAGCTAACAGACTCATTTATATTAACAAAAAGTATACAATTCCTTTCATGAGTTAGTTAACATCTGATGATTCCTTACCAATCATGCAAAAGCAATTAGAGCAATTTTCTTTCAAGAAGTGGTATAGAAAAAAAGAGAAACGGGTATATGTAGAAAAAATAATCTTAACTATATGCATTTATTTTTAAATATTGTACAAAAGAGAAGATATTATTTGTTATGCTCTTTCATTATACATTTTCTCAAACTTATTAATTTGCCGAGGAGTACAAGAAAAGGATACTTTTCTAAGTTATTTCAACATCTATATCCTAATATAATCTCTAAAAAGGAAAGAAAAAGGTTACTTTGGAAGGATCAAAATATCCACCCACCTGTATACAAGTGTCTGACACATGCCCGATTTAGATACATATTTGACACGCATTCTTGGAACTAGACATGAGAGTCCATGTAAAACAATTGCTTGCAAACAAAAGCATGTGTAAGAAAACAACAACCATTTTATAGGTATAAAAATGATTTATGAATATGTCATGACTAATTTTGTTTTCAAATTTATGAAGCATCTGAAAATTTGTGAACTTCTAAATTATTCAAGTCATTGATTACTGTTACGGTGGTTACCGTAAGCACCTCGGATCAGCACTATATCATAAGAAATTTCAAGTTCTCAGATCGTCAATACGATCGCTGACCGACATATGAACTGAGTAGTCCGCCTCCATGCTGAGCTGAGGTATCCCAAGATCTAGCCTGTGTATGAGCTGCTCAACCGACTTATCTCTTCAACGTGTGCAACAGCTGTCTATCCTGAATAGATAAGATTTGGTGCAACCGTCTCTCCTGATTTTGCGGGAGCGATTGAGGGCTGAATTGTCTCATCCAGTTTGGAATGCCTAATGATTCAATAATTTTGGGATCGTGCAATCTCATAGCTAACAACCAGCTGTCCGACATTCTTCTATATAAACGGTCAGAGCTCCGAGAATCAAGGTAAGTCAAATCAAATCTCGCTCAGAGAACTTGTTGCTGCTCCTTTGTTCTCTGCTTTTCTGACTTGAACATCGGAGAGTCTTCACCGGAGTCACAACCTCCGATTTGGAGACTTATTTTGCAGGTCACTCCAGCATCAGCATCTCTGCACGAGGATTAGGTGTCCGTCTTTCGATCTCGACCGATTTTAGCAGCAATAGATAGAGGAAGGCCTACAATTGCATTCATGGCTCCAAGACAGACATCTTTCCAGCTTTCCAATGCCGCTCTTTTCCGACAGGCGGCCAGCCAAGCCGACAATCAAGTTCAGCCACTGGCATCGAAAATCCTCTGCTAGTTCAATCGATCATCCTTCCATCGATTCAACCGGTCCAATCGACACCGGTCACGACCGACCAATTCGGTCAGCTCTTCTAACAAGTTGAACATCTGACGACTGCGATCCAAATGGTTCAAACCTTTCTCACGCCCTTCCAGGTGGCGCCATAGCCTTCTCAGACTATCCTTGCATCCTCTACAGCGGTGCGTTATACAATTTTCTCGATGGTGCTATCTGTACCTTCCACAGCGGTGCCTCCACAGAATCCTGCCTTGACTGTGGCTCTATAGCCACCATCTCAACTAGAGCTGTAGGCATCTCCTCGAAGTTTGGAGAGGAGGTTGACTCATCAAAGTTGCCTCAGGACCCAACAGTCGGCTAGGTGGTGATCTTCGAGCCCACAATCGGGCCATGACTCAACCTTGGATGTTGATCTCCTCTACGTTTCGAGGCTGGTACTGTCCATGAAGTTGATTTTGAAAGGCAATTCTAGGAGCTTGACCAGCGGTTGGGCCAGAAAATAAAAAAGGCGATCAGCAATAATGGCTCCTCGGTGCTGCCCTATGAAGGGTATAACAACCAGCTGCCCTTTGTTCTGAGAATTATGCAAGAACCACTCCCTCTGCACTTCAAACTGCCTCAGCTGGAGGTCTATGATGGGACAACAGACCCCATCGATCATGTGGAGATCTTCAAGGCTGCCATGCTCCTTCAGGGAGTATCGGATGTAATCCTCTGTTGAGGGTTCCGTCCAATCCTTAAGGAGGCCGCTCGACAGTGGTATTCAAGTTTGAGACCGACAACTATCTATTCTTTTGAAGACTTATGCCGATCTTTCATCGATCATTTCATCAGCAGTTGGCGATAGTAGAAGCGGTCTGACTATCTCCATACCATCAAGCAAAAAGAGGGCGAATCAATTTGCTCTTTCATGAATAGATTCAACATGGTGACCTTGGAGGTCCAAAACCTGGACCAATCGACCACGATAGTCGCAATGATGAGCGATCTGCTGAAGAATGACTTAAAAAAGTTGTTCATTAAGATTTATCCTCGGGATCTCTCGGATATACTTATCCGTGCGGAGAAGTATGTTCGCATAGAAGAGCCTTTGCTGATGACGCTCCTACTGGTTTAACTGTGGTGGGATCCAGTAAGGAGCACCATCCAAGGTGAGAAGAGAAAAGATGCCAGCACTCTTAGTCTCCACCCCGAGGTGGAATAATGAGGATCAAAATCATCGATCTCAGAGTCCTTCGAGAAGAGTTTGGCAACCATCACCTCTTCGCTGTACGATAGCTACACATCCCTGACGTTCTCGGAGAGAGATGTTGTTACAAGGGGGCATGAGTTACCTGAGCCTCGACTGATGAGAACAAGGTGGAACACCACCGAGACCGAATAAATACTGCTTCTACAATCGTGATCATGATTACGATACTGAAGACTGCCACCAGCTTCACGACGAGATCGAGAGGCTTGTCAGGCAGGGGTGGCTGAATCATTTTGTCTGGAGAGTGGCCCCTCAATGTCGTGCTCTGAGAGTTTTGCAACTGCCCCCTCTGCCTCAATAGCCTCTCCCTTAGCCTCAATCGCAGCAAGCACCAGCGCGACAGGAACGACAGTAGGTCGGAGGGCAAATGGTGGAAGAAGAGTGATCCATCGAGGAGAAATCCATATCACTACTGGGGGTTGTCTGGATCAGGAGAGTCCTATGCTTACAACACCATCTTCGATCATCCTAGCCTCTGGACCAATCGAGGACTTTTTAGATCTCCCGCTGAGGATAGAGAATCTGAGCCGAATGATGAAAATGACTCACTAGGTAACCAAATGCTGACTAATTAATTTTTTACAAGAAAATGTAGATCTTCTCGCCTGATGATCAACTTTGATCTGACAATCTGATGCTACGGCGAGCGAAAATTGCATAGCCTAGCAGGTAGGTGCTAGAAGAAGGCTATCACCCAACTGGAAGATCCTTGCCAAATGGATGAAGTGGTATGTTTAGGAGCTTATAGGCTAAAGCAGCTCGACAGGATTCCAATTCCTAGACCATAGAACTCAGTGAACCTCCGCATATATTGCCAATGATGTAAAATATTTTTCATGAAATAAAATTTACAAGGCCATCAATTTGCGATAGGCACCCAAGTTCTCCAAGAGTTGCCTTCTACTTCTACTTAAGACCTCGAACTATAACTACGATCAACAAATATGAGGGATAACTAATCAGACCCTCAAGAAGACCTTGACGACTTCGAGGCGGGGCTAACTTATCAGACCCTTGCAGAGCCCGAGTCACATGGAAAGCAGGGGGAGATCCTTAGAGAACCTCTAGAGGGATAACTAATCAGATTCTCAGAATGTCACTGAGAGTGTAAGATGCGTACACATAAGCTTACCGCTGGCACACACTTCATCTCGCATGAAGATGAAAATTTCTGATGTGTAGGCACAAGATATCGCAGGCACACAACACCACTCGTGAGGACTAACTTACAAGATCCTCGAGAAGATCTCGGTAACTTCGAGGTGGAGCTAACTTACCAGACCTTTGTAGAGCCCGAGTCACACGAGAAGTGGAGGAGACCCTTGAGAACCTCCAGAGGGATAATGATCAGACCCTTAGAATATTATCGAGAGTGCAAGATGCCGTAGGCACAAGCTCGCTGCTAGCACACATTGCATCTTGTGCGAAGATGAGAAGTGCTAGATGCCATAGGCATAAGATCACCGCAGGCATACAACATCACTTGTAAGGGCTAACTTACAAGACCCTCGAGAAGACTTGATGATCTCGAGGTGGGGCTAACTTATCAGACCCTGTAGAGTCCGAGTTGCACGAGAAGTAGAGGGAGACCCTTAAAAAATTTTCAAAGAGATAACTAATCAGACCCTCAGAATGCCACTGAGACTGCAAGATGCCATAGGCACAAGCTCGTCACTGGCACACACTGCATCTCGTGTGAAGATGAGAAGTGCTAGATGCCCTAGACATAAGATCACCGAAGGCACACAACGTCACTCGTGAGGGCTAACTTACAAGACCCTCGAGAAGATCTCGGTGATTTGAAGGTGTTAGATGTGTGTCCTAGAAGCCGATCTTGACTGACACATATCTTTCTCTAGAGCATTTTTGTACTTGTTGGATAGTGTTTAAAACCAATCATATCTTATGTGTCCATGATTTGTTCTAAAAATTAACAAAAATAATTTTGTATATTCTCAAGATATTGAGAATTTGAGACATACATCATTAGTGATAAATTTTTAAATACTTCCAATCGAAGGATCGTCACGGAGGATCGTGATCAATCCATTCGAGATCAGTGCACGGACACCTTCCTTTGGGGCAGATGAGTCTCAAGTTTGCAGTGTAGAGATACTGGGGTGAGAGTATAGGTGGTTGTTAGAGAATAACTTGCACTGAGCATGACCAACATGAAAAATCACTTGGATATCTACTCTCTCATCAGTGATCTTTCTCGATGCTGCAGTGGTGTGACTGGTCTTTTGACCTGCAGTATGTTGGCTATTCGCAGCAAGGCTACATAGTTTGACTGTACGTTCTCTTGGTTCCTAGCCTTATGGATCCTTACTGTGTATGCTGGCTATGTAGGTTCAGGTTCGCTGTTTGGAGTAGGATGCACCTAGAAGGAATCTATAGATCTTGGTAGAAAAGAGAATTCCTATACGATTCATGAGACTGAGTTCAGAAAATCTCTGATCAAAGTAAGTATGAATATTGAAAAAGAATTTTATAAAATTATAAATAAACTCGAGTCAAGCCGATCTAGCATATGACTAACGATGGAGTTTGACGAGTTCTCCATGACCTCCGTCAAGTCGGGACTCGCGATAGAGGATTGTATCACACGATAACTGTACTAAGAGTTTATTTTCTGTTCTACTGAATTGCCACTATATGTTGCTAGACGTCACTGGCAGATTGTGAGAACTCACTAACATTATTTTCAGATTAACGATCTTTGTTGAGGTGAGTTGGAATCATTTCAGCCCATCGAAAAGAGTTTCGATGATACTGTAAAGAGATCATGATATATCTCACTACCAGACGGAATAGAACTGAGGGGACACACATAAAATGAGTATGACCTGATCAATGGTTTGGATCATATTTGCATTATCAATCGGATTGATAGTTTGAATTTTAGAAACTGCTAATTTGTAAGCGTTACATTTTGACAGCTGTAATTGTTAGTGCAGGAACTTAATTATAAAATTATAATTTTTTTGAGACTAATTAAATTATAAATTAAATTTTAATTAATTTAAATCAAATTTAATTTAATTATATTTAATTAATTTAATATTAATTGGATTCAATTATCCAAATCAGATTTGGATTTCAAGCTTGATTCGATCAAGCTTGATAGTCTTTTCGAATTTGACTCATTTTGGACTTGATTTGAACTCGATTGAGGCTCTATTTGAACCAGATGAATCATGACTCAGAGAGTCTAGATTCTCTGAGACTCTTTCTCCAAAATTCATGTCAAAAAGAGAAGGGCACACATTGAATCTCGCTATTTTTTCTTTTGCGTGTGTGATAAAAAAGGGGGTACCATTCCTTCTAGGATCTTTCTTGATATGATAAAATTTTTGTTTGAACCTAGATTTAAATGGAAACAAATCTTATCTGATTGAGGCATGTAAAGAAAGAGGAATCAAATTATTTTGTGCAACAAAATTTTTTAAAATAAAATATGCATGCGTGAGGATATGGTTGGGCAATTTCTTTCTTGCATCTTTTTTCTTAACACCTCCACATCTCATCCATCCATTTGATGATTTGAAATCCTATCTGATTAGAAAGAAGAGTTCTTCTTCTCTTCATAGTAATCTAGTTCAGATTCTATCTGATCTGCATGAAAGAGTTCGCAGCGATCTCGTTCTTCAAGATTAGAAGAAGAGATCTAGATCAAGATGAGGAGTGAGATTTGCAAGATGCTAGCACATCGGTGATCTTGATGTTCTAATTAGATGGCTCAGTGTGGATACCAGTAAAGGTTGGGCGTATGTGCGGCTACGATCAAAACTCGAAACATCCATAGAATCGAGGTTTGGAGATCGATCTCTGTTTGATTTTTCTAACGTTTATTTTTTCTTTTAGATTTAGATTGTAGTTACTTGTTCGTATCAAGATCTTACTATGATTTTCAGATCTGATTTGGTATATGAATAAATTAAAATTATTTTAATTAATTTACTTTCACTCCCTATATGTTTAGAAAAGTTTTGAACTATACATATGAAATCGTAGCAGATTTTCTAACAGTGGTATCAGAGCCAGATTATGATACGAACATGAAAACTTCCTTAGATCTGATATCTGATTTATAGAAATTAGATCTGAAGGTTAGTTAGATGATCACATCATTCTGAAATAAAGTTATCCTGGCATAACCTCTATTATGCTGAATGGTTATCCTAGAATGATGTAGAACATCGATTAAAGTTAGATGTGATTTTTGTGCATGCTGTAATATGATTATAGAATATTTTAGATCTAAAATTATTTAAATTTAAAATAAATCATAAGTTATTCAGATCTAAAATTATTTTAGATCTAAAAATTTTAATTAGGGTGTAATTTGGATTTAGTGTAGTTGCTGAAATTTTTTTACATGCATAATTATAGTTATTATTCATATATTTGACATGTGAAAGATAATTAGATCTAATTTTTAATTGATTACATATGTTATATATTAAATTAAATTTTTAGTAGCTTAGTAATCGAATTGAGATAGTCACCATAGCCGTCCGGTCATAAGATGATGAAGGAATCAAAGTCCTCTCTTGCCCATTCGATGGGTTCTCTCTTATGACGTGTAGGGATGCCGACTTTGATATTTTTCATGAACATGAATAGTGAATGAAAAATATATATGATGCATATTTTAGATTTAAATCAGATTATGTATGTATTTTTATATGTTTTAGATCGATTAATATTATATTTGATATATTGTTTGATATCCGATCTAAAACTTAATTTCTGCAAAACTGTCGATCCAAAACCCTAGGCTTTATTTTCATGAGAGCATGAGACTGTGACTGTATGCCTATGGAGTTGACTCAATTTTGATTGGATTGACTTGAGTGCTTGGTGAGTTGACTCATTTTTGTTGAAGTCGACTCAAGACCCTGATAGGTAGCTCATTTGCTGATGAGCTGACTTAAGTGTGCAGGCTAGATCTATATGTTTATATTTGTCTCAGTATGTGTCGACTCACTGTGACAAGTCAATTCATGTATCAGAGTGAATTGACTTGATTCTGCAAACACGATATTGTATGAGATACAATATAAATTGTTTAGATTAAAAAATATTTCGAGATTAAATCCAAATCTATGTACATAATGCACTTAATTGAGAATTAAGATTTAAAATTATAAGATCTAAAATTATGAATTTAAGATCTAAATTTTAATGCATAAAATATGGGCTTCGGTATGAGTTGAACAAATTAGATTTAGAGACTAAACTACAACTAGGGTCATTGATTAGATCAAGCTAGAATCTTTTTCGATTTTGAGCAGTTGATCGAACTTAATCAATCGTTGGTTGGGATTAGGTCAAAAGAGCTCAAAATTAAATTTAGTTGTAGTTGGTCAAATTGATTCATATATGATGTAAATTGATTAAGTCAAGATTCGAGCCCGGTCTATAAGTTAACTTAATTAATTCTAATCAACCAATTTGGTGTCTAAGACAAGTATTAGATGGTGATTATTTAATTGGTTTTGTTGTCTAGCCTGGTCAATTCGTTGGTGTTAAGGAAAGCAATGGGGGACCCCCTCTCATCTTTACTTATCTGATCATTTGGGTGATTATGTTTTGTATTAGGTTACTTGTTGATCCGAGTTTACCCATGCCGACTAGGTTGGTAGACATGAAATGTACTGACCCAAATCATATTAGTCATTACATCAGATGTATATGACTAATTAGAAGAGACCTGAACCTAAATCTCCTCAGTAAATATTAAGTCTACTGTCTTCCATCGTTGTAGAGATGCGGATACTTTTCCGACGTTGATCGTTCTCGACTGGTTATAGTGGTTTGATTGCATCAGGAGGCACAACCACTCTATTGTATCAGATACTCCAGGGTAAAGATGGGGTTAGACCAATAACTGTTAGATGAGGACTCAATGATGACTTTGCACCCGTGGTGAACGATGGGTTGGATTAACAGAAATGTGCCAATAACTGTTAGGTGAGGTCATAGGCTTAGAGATCAAGTCGCTGTAATATGCTTGGAGAAGCATCTGGATAAAGAGTTTCCATGTATTAGTATACGTATCATCAATAACTATTAGATAGATACCGTACATCGATGGGACCGTAGCACCACTAGAACCTCTTATTGCATTAGGTTTTTATTTCTCTACCGAAGAGTGTGAGAGACTCAAAAAATTAGTAGAGTTTTTGTTTTTTTTAAATTCCTAGAAAAACTATTATAAGTACAATCATCTAATTAAATCTTTACTCTATGATCATTCTTCAGCTTCCAATCTCTAGCTCGAATCCTAGATATCAACCACTTAACCGAAATCAATTATATATTCTGACTCAGAAATCTAAAATATTCTTAGCTTTTAGAAATAAATCATATTTTGATCAGGTTAACCCAATGTCATCAGCTTGTCCAATTCATGGTCAATAAGCTATACTTGACAAATGTTGACATTGATAATTAGGTTAGGTGCTATAAATTAACTTCATAGTTGATAAAATTCAATGTATGCATAAGGATATGTAGACTGCCAATGACATGCTAATTCATTTGCAATAGTTGATCAGAGTCACACAGTGCATAAGATGCTGATGGGTAGTTTGTCCATGATTGATGATCAAGGATATTGAAGAGCTTGAAAGGCTCGACATGACCATGCATAAGAAATTGCTAATGAATTTGATCCTGTAATTTCTGATTCATATGGATAGTTTGTGAAACTATTATATGAATAAATATTATAGCATCTTAACTAAATTAAACTGGTAACTAGAGAATTTTGAAAAGTTCAGAGGTACATATTGGAGAACCTAAAAAATATTTACATGCCTTTGGAAGGTATGTCGAATTGCTCAAAATTATCCTATAATTTTTTCTTTTTCATTAGACTCTAGTGCATATTACGCACTTTAATATAAGGTCTAAGAAAGAAGAGGACTGAAGGAAGGTGAAATGACTCTTTTGAGTGGCAACGATGTAAAAGTTGCACTGGCGTGGGCACCTAACTTCGTGATTACCTTTGGATTTAGTTCATTATCATTTGCATGGTGATACATTTTGAACTTATTTAAGTAAATAGTGAATGCCATTAGGTCTGAGAGATCCAGAATCAAATAACCTGAAGTATATAAATGTTCTTTTGGTTAGATCATATATGAGAAGAAATGATTTACTGACTAGAGAACATAAACTTTGGACTCATTGACTGTTAAGTCATATCTAGTTATGAATCATCTATTTGAGGATTAAGGATCAAGCTGTCTTTATGGGTTAAAAGAATAGGACCACTGAAATACTTATCGTAGTATATATACGATGTGTATGGCCATTTGATGAGCCAGACTAGGAGGTTATCACTACTTCATCACCTTTATCGATGGGCATCATGGTATAGGTATGTATATGAGATACAAATATGAAAGACTTTAAAGTCAAAGAATTAGATATAAGTAGAAAAGATAAATCAAAAAAATTTAAAGGTACTTCGATTAGATCGAGGATGCAATACCAAATAAAAATTTATCAATTATCTAAAGAAAATGATATAGTTTCATGATAAATTTCTTTGTATACCTCAGCTCAATGGTGTATCTATGAGAAGCGATGGCACTATATGAGATATGGTCCAGTCCATCATGAATATCACTAGTTCAATTATTGTCTCTTTAGGAACAATATTTAATTTTTAAAATCTAAATTAAGTTTCCTCTAAAGTTAGTTTCACCACACCATATGAGATATGATATGGTGGACAAGTTAGAGGATAGGTCTGTGAGAGCTCGTTTATGGGGTTTTCCAAAAGATTTGGGATATCACTTCCTCTTCCAGTGGTTACATTGTGATTGTGAGCAATCATATTATTTTCTTGAAAACAGTGGAGGATGAACTCAAAGAAAAAAATCTCTGAAGAACAACGGTCACAAGACCTGTACAACCTATTTAAGATGAGCCAGTATATGTGTACTTTTTTCACCTTGTAGATCTAGTAGAATCTTCCATCCTTTAGAAAGATACTTGGTATTCTTATAAAGGATTCAGAGAAAGTATTTCTCGAGGAAGATTGGAACATAAGGATGATCCCAAAATCTACAATGATGTGATATGAGGAATCATGTAGTTATATGAAGGTCAGTGGGAGGGTCCAATACTAATATCGGTTATGATGCGGTTACATATAGAATTTTTTTTTCAAAGATCTAGGTCAAATATTTTAAAATAAAGATCTATCGAGATAGATCCTAAAAAGATATTTGGTTTTCAAATAGGTACATAGAAGAGGTGCTGAAAGGTTCAGCATTGAAACCTTCAAGAGGGATCCATTATCCTCTTAGGCATAGGTGAATACCATGCTATGTACTCGACTTGGTATATCTTGCTGTGAAAGTCAAATAGATATTAGTTGAATCCAGACGGGAGCATTGGATTTTTGTAAAAATGTCCCTATGTACTTGAGAAGCACTAAGAGATTATTTCTTATCTTTGAAAAAGGGTTAGAGCTAAGAGTGGGAGGATACACTCTGATGGTGAATATCTACATCAGCATGTATTCTTGAGTTATGTTGGTTTGATTTGTTGAAAGGGTTCCAAACAATCGATCAATGGAAGGTGAATATACTGTAGATGTGTAGGATATTTCTGGTTCTTATGATAGTTGTGGAACTAGATATCATACTATTAGATGCTATGAAATTGTACTAAAAAATAATGATCCATAGCCTTTGCTAAGGAGCCAAAATCTCTCCAGAAGTCCATACATATAGAGCAGAGATATACACAATTATCTCAAGTAGAAATATATAGAGGTACAGAGAGTAAACTCACATAAATGTGATAGGCCCAAGTCACTTAGCCAGCTGAACACCGAAGCCTGTCTTTAGAAGATGGGACTCTGGTATATGGCAGATTAGCTTTGCTGCAAGTGAGAGTTTGTTAGATGTGTGTCTTAAAGCAAACTTGATTGACACATACCTTTCTCTCGGGCATATTTTGTACTTATTGGGTAGTGTTTAAAATCAATCATATCTTATGTGTCCATGATTTATCTTAAAAATTAACAAAGATGATTTTATATATTTTCAAGGTGTTGAGAATTTGAGACATACATCACTAGTGGTTAATTTCTAAATACTCCCGATCGAAGGATCGTCACAGAGGACAGTGATCAATTATTCGAAATCGATGCACGGATCACCTCCCTTTGAGTAGATGAGTCTCAGTCTATGGTGTAGAGACACTAGGGTAAGAGTACAGGTGGTTGTTAGAGAATAACTTACACTGAGTGTGACCAACACGAGAAACTACTTGGATATCTACTCACTCATCAGTGGTCTTTTCGATGCTGTATGGTGTGACTGGCCTTTGACCTGTGGTGTATTGGCTATTCACAGCGAGACTACATAGTTTGACTGTACGTTCCTTGGTCTCTAGCCATATGGTTCTTGCTGTGTATGTCGGCTATATAGATTCAGGTTCGCTGTTTGGAGTAGGATGCACCTAGAAGAATCTATCGACTTGATAGAAAAGGAGAAGTCCTATGCGATTCTAAGACTGAGTTCAAAAATCTCTGGTCAGAGTAAGTGTGAATATTAAAAAAATTTTATAAGATTCACAAATAACTCGAGTCGAGCCAATCTAGCATATGACTGATGATGGGGTTTGACGAGTTCTCCATGACCTCCGTCAAGTCGGGACTCACGATAGAGAGATTGTATCACACAATAATTACACCTAGGGTTTACTTTTTTATTCGACTGGACTTCACTATATGT
This sequence comes from Elaeis guineensis, assembly GCF_000442705.2. NCBI lineage: Eukaryota > Viridiplantae > Streptophyta > Magnoliopsida > Arecales > Arecaceae > Elaeis > Elaeis guineensis. The sequence goes on from NC_025993.2 coordinate 117,404,344, forward strand.
TGCTGACATCACTGGGGATGTGAGAACTCACTAAGATATTTTTGGATCAACGATCTTTATTGAGGTGAGTTGGAATTTTTAGGCATCAAAAAAGTTTCGATGATACTGTGATAGAGATCATGGTATGTCTCACTACCAGACAGAATAGAACCTGAGGGGTCACATATAATAGAGCATGACCTGATCAATGCCTGGATCATATTCGAATTATCAATCAGATTGATAGTTTGAATTTTAGAAACTGCTAATTTGTAAGCATTACAGTTTTGGCAGCTGTTAATTGTTAGTGCAGGGACTTAATTATAAATATTATAATTTTTTTGAAGCTGATTAAATATAAATTAATTTTAATTATTTTAAATTTAATTAATTAATTAAATTTAATATTAATTGAGTTCAATTATCCAAATCAGATTTGGAATTTCAGACTTGATTGGATCAGGCTTGACAGCCTTTTCAATTTGGCTCGTTTTGAACTCGATTTGAACCTGATTGAGATCATATTTGAATCAGATAAACTATGACTAGAGAGTCAGGTCCTTAGGACTCTCTCTCCAAAATTTATGCCAAGAAGAGAAGGGCTCACGTTGAATCTCGCTATTTTTTCTCTTGCGTGCGTGATGAAAAAGGGGGCATCAATAGTAGGTGCGCCATCCTTCTAAGACTCTTTCTTGATATGATAAAATTTCCATTTGAACCTAGATTTGAATGGAAACAAATCTTATCTGATTGAGGCATGGAAAGAAAGGGAATCAAATTGTTTTGTGCGACAAAATTTTCTAAAACAAAAGGTGCGTGCATGAGGATTGGTTGGGCGATTTCTTTCTTGCATCTTTTTTGTTAACGCCTCCACATCTCATCCATCCATTTGATGATTTGAAATCCTATTGATTGAGAAAGAAGGGTTCTTCTTCTCTTCATAGTGATCTATTTAGATCCCATCAGATCTGCCGAAAGAGTTCGCACAGCGATTTTTTCTTCAAGATCTAGAAGAAGAGATCTAGATCCAAGGATGAGAAACGAGATCTGCAAGTGCTAGATATCGGTGATCTCATGTTCTGATCAAATGGCTTTGTGTAGATATCAATAGAGGTGGGTGCATACGCGGCTACGATCAGAACCGGGACATCCGCAGGATCCAAAATATGGAGATCCGATCTCCGTTTGATTTTTCTAATGATTTATTTTTTCTTTTCAGATTTTAAGTCATGATTACTTGTTTATTTCAAGATTTTTACTATAATTTTTAGATCTGATCTGGTACATAAATAAATTAAAATTATTTTAATTAATTTACTTTCGCTCCCTATATATTTAGAAAAGTTTTGAACTATACGTACGAAATCATAGGGATTTTCTAACAGGAGATGGGGCTAATTACCAAACCCCTATAGAGCTCGAGTCGCACGAGAAGCAGAGAGAGACCTTTAGGAAACCTTTGAGGGATAACTAATCAGATCCTCAGAATATCGATGAGAGTGTAAGATGTCGTAGGCACAAGCTCGCCATTGGTGCATACTGCATCTCATGCAAAGGGAGAAGTGCTAGATGCCGTAGGCACAAGATCACCGCAGGCACATAATGCCACTCGTGAGGACTAATTACAAGATCCTCAAGAAGATCTCGATGACTTCAAAGCGGGGCTAATTTTTCAGACCCCTACAGAGCTCGAGTGCACGAGAAGTGAAGAAAATCCTTAAAAACTCCGAGGGAAAACTAATCAGACCCTTAGAATGCCACAGAGAGTGTAAGATGCCATAGGCACAATTCACCACTGGCAACATTGCATCTCATGAAGATGAGAAGTGCTAGATCCACAGGCACAAGATTGCCGCAGGCACGCAATGCCTCTCATGAGGGCTAACTTACAAGACCTCGAGAAGACCTTGATGACTTCGAGGTAGAACTAACTTACCAGACCCCTGAGAGTCTGAGTCGCATGAGAAGCGAGAGAATCCCTTAAAAAATTTTGGAGAAATAACTAATCAGACCCTCAGAACACTACTGAAGAGCCCTTGATGCCATAGGCACAAGCTCATTGCCGGCACACACAGCCTCTTCAAAACAAGGATAAAAATACGAACAACATACGACCAGAGGCATTACCTCAAGAGTACTTCTTTGTTTGAGGTATTGTCTCAGACTCAGGATAGGGGGATAGTGTTGAGATAATTATTATGATTCATGAATGGTTGGATTATATTCAAGTTGTTCTAAATTACTCTACTATGTTCCTTCAATTGAAGTTGTCCTATGCATATCTATGCTAAAGCTGAGCAACCCAGAACCTTACTCATCCTGAGCTGAGCACTGAGTATTTTCTCATATTGATCTGAGCGCCTATTTATGCTGTTTTCTACAAGCCGAGCAAGACTCACAAAGTCCACAGATACAAATTAAAACTGAAAACAAAGCTTTCCCTTTTTTTCATTAAAGCCTTGCAAAGAAAAATCTAGTGCTCCAAGCACTTTACAAAAAAAAAGTGGTGTTTCAAACACTTTAGAAAATAGTTGCTCCAGGCATCGTCTTACGAACAAGAGAAGAAAATAAAGATGGTAAGAGGAAGAAAGGCGGATAGCAGAAGAAGAAGAGGAGGATGGCAGAAGAAGGAGAGGAAAATAAGAGGAGAAGGTGAGAAGGGACGTGTCGCTGCAATTGATGGAGCATCGGATCGGTCAGGTGAGCTGGTTCGATCTTCGTCCATCGAGGACTTCACCTCCTCACCATTCGATGAGTTGATTCAATCTTCATCCATCGAGATCTCTATCTCTTTATTGGTACCACCAGTCTGTATGTCATGAAGTTCTAGATACGACATTATCTTCAGCGGACGGGTCTTACAATCATCGAAGCCCTGGATGAAGGCGGTGGCCACAACGTCGAGATTTTCCTCCTAAATCAGTAGAATCTCGAAACTCTATAATGCAGTGCTCCTGAACTGCAGGCGGATATGCTCAAGTTGAGGGGGAAGCCTGATCATAGGAGGCAAAGGAGGGGAAGCCCCATAAGAAATGGATGCGCTGGCCCATCCAGCTCTCTCCTTTTCATGGGCTGAGTACCTCCGACAGGCATCCCTTGTAATGGCATTTCGCTCTCTCACCTGTCTCTTAATCAACTCCAAGGGTGGCAGATTCGAAGGTGACGACATGGCAACAAGCAGAGAATGAGACTTGCCACAGAAGAACGGATAGAGATCCTTTGCTCTCTGGTTCACTATTTATAAGCACTAGTAGCCACATCAATCATCAATCAATGCTTTCCAGTAGTTAATGGCCAAGCAGTTAATGACACACCTTCTTGGAGTGAGAATAAATTCTATGATGCTTCACAAAATAAATTATGGTCACATGGTGCATCTCTATAGACCTCGTGTCGTTTCCCAGGCATGGCCTTATGGGAGAGTCATCGACCGTCATTCTCCATGGTCATCCACATTTAAGAGAATAAATAAAATTACTATCGAATTAAATTACCTCGGATTGGCATGAGTAAGCTTACATAGTAGAAGTATGGTAAAAAATTTACTCATTTTATTCCTTTCAAATTGTTTTAAATGACCCTAAGATACGAAAAAGAAAAATACAAAATTACAGGATAGCGTTGGAGCTGAGGTACCGGCTGAGACATCCGCCATAGTAGGATCTAGATTTCATCCAAGAAATTCAGATCCAGACTAGATATTTGGCAGTGACTCAGATTTACATAGACTGCCTTCCGACATCATAGATATTGACGGAATACTCAGCCCTTTCTTCCTCGTATTCTTCTAAGGCTCAAAATCTTCCATGGCCTTAGCAGCAATCTCGACTATTTGCTTCTCCTCCATCCTCAGTCGGGCCTTTAGTTCTTTTATTTCTTTTTGCATACGAGAGTTCTCCTCACTAGCGGTTGGTTCCTCTTTGCCTGAGCCTCAACTCTGCTGCTTGCCCAGCAGTCATGAATTCTCCTCTACTGCCTTCCTCAATGCGCTCAAATCTTCAGCTCTCCTCTTGATAGCCTCACTTTCATGAAAACTTATCCAACCTTCTTCTCGGCTCTTTCTTTTGCTTTTTTGAGCATCTCGACTTTGAGCCCAGACTTCTTGCCCTTTAGCCAGCTTGTGGGGCTTTCGATGTATCCGTTCAAGTAATGAGCAAGCTGTTTAGTGAAAAAAAATTCATAAGCAATAACTAAGCATACAGTAAGTGCTAAATGGAAAAGCTCCAACATATCGAATGAGGCAATCTACAGCTCCTCTCCTCATCTTCCTCTGAAGAATCCCAGTAGCTTATTCGCATTGACAGGAAGAGCAGTCCAGAAAGTAGCTCGCTCGTCAGCATGGAATCCCTCAGCACTGAGGCCTCAAGCTTCACTCGACTAGTATAGTTTCAGACATGCCGACAATCTCGCTGGTGCCTCATTCAAGAAGATCTGACAGCAGGTTAAACTGGTCGGATCGATAAATGGGAGGAGCAGGTAGGCTCAGAATCACATCCTCCAGACCTTAGTCTATATGGCTCACCTAGTTGCCTCAGTAGCTGAGGTGGTAGGCGAGCCGCTTCTCACTCACATAATCTCATGGCCTTTTAGATGAGAAAGTTTAGATTCTCTGGCCTCCAAAGTCGGTTGTGCAGAATCTCCGACTTGGCCCAGAGGCTCTATCTGATGGCAGGCTTGGCACCTCTTTTCTATAAAATTTTTCTCTTCTATTTTGGTGGGCTCGAGCTCTTCCTAGCATCCAGCTCTGCGATCATGGTGATCAAATTATAAGATGAACAGAGTCAAAAGATTTAAAGCCAAGATAGCTGACTCATGTACCTTGAGGAGCACTTGACTGATACCGATATTGAATAGCGCCTGAGCCGATAGCAGCTCTTTCAACTCTGAAATCTTGAAGCTTATATAGCTACTATTTTCTACTCCAGGATCTCGCTCATCGAAGATTCCTTCAGCATAACTTCTCGGGGTTCTCCCCAGGTCATAAAATTCCAATCTTCACTTGACATCTGCAAGACAAGAGAAACCTTGGTTGGAACCGTGCATGACGGAAGGCATACTCGAAAATATCAGGTAGAAGCCATCTTCTTCTTTCACAGAGACATGTACCACCATCCATGCGAGTCTGGATGCCGCTTGAGGCTGAAGAGAGAATGAAAGAATACGACATTGGGCATAATCTCGATCAGCAGCATACCACGGTGAAGCCGCAAATATATCGCCACGCATTCAGCACAATCATATATGATGATATTTCAAAATACTGAAGGAGTACCAAAAAAAAAGATGGAGAAGAAGCCTCAGTCCAGCTTAGAAGCACTCCTCGTAAAGCCCATATGCCTTGAAGATGGATGATAGACTCGATCGTCTGGTCCCAGGGCTTCAAATTGAAATGCAGAGGTATTTGATATTGCTCATGTAGCATGATTATATCCCACTCTGTCAACTCTGATCTGAAGCCCAGTGGAGCGAAGTCAGATTCCATAGTGGCCATCTCTTTCTCTCTCTCTCGTGTGGGAAAGCCCGAAAGGGTGAAGAATAGAAGAACTCACAGCAAAGGAGAAGGTAATCAAAACTTGGTGAGGTCTGCATCATTTCTATCTAGGGATTTTAAATAATCTCAGATTAAAATGGGACCTCAAAAAGCCACCTCCCATCGATGCATTAATTGCAGGAGATGTGTACGATAGAAGCTAACGTACGCACGACACATGGAGACTGTTAATGTACGCATGACACATGGACGTGATTGCTGCCGTCGATATGGTAGTGAATATCGATGACAGATGAATCACACTTTACGTCACTTTCGGAGGAACATATGCAGACGTGCGCAGATTCCTCCCATGCGGATGCAATTCAAATTTTGATCTTTTCAAAATTGTATGACAGGTATGAAAATTCACCCCAGATTAAAATGGGATTATTATCTCTACTACATTTACAATTTTAATTACGGCTGGGGCTGACTTAGATTTTCATCCTAGCTTCAGCTCGGCTCGTGCCTTGCTTGAAGCATGACACAGGCTAAGTATTCACCTAGGCTATTACTCTAATCAAATTTTGTAGTTATAGTTAGAAATCGAGCCTATGTTAAATTTTTTTTTTGATCCTCATATTTAAAAATATAATTTATGTTCATCAAAAGAAGAGATACATCTGTTCCTATGGAGATTCTATTACAAGACTAGGAGCCTCGGATCATAGAAAATAAAAAAGAAGAGAACATAAATCATTCCTCAGGAGGATTGTCGAGACGGTCACCTACGGGATTGTATTCCTCGATGTTGTCGATGCTTTTGGTCTGGACGACTAAGTCGATCTTATCTACCTCATCGAAAAGTGGGACGCATTATAAATCTCAACCAATTATCCGACGACACCACCTGTAAATCTTCATCCAGATAATTGATTTGAAGATGCTAGATGAAGTTAGGAGGAAGGTGCACTGGGCAATGGACTTGCACTTCTCGAAGCTCGTAAAGAATGTCGTCTTGCAAGCTTAGGCTATGATCTTAGCCCCTTTCTTCTCAGCTGCCTTCTTCTACTTTCAACATATTTGTGTAAAATCTTTTGATTTATAAATTTGCCCCAAAGAATCTTATGATTTATCTTTCCTCTTCCAACCTCTTCTTCATGTGCTCCACCTCCGATCCATTCTCTTGGACTCTTGAGAGTAGCTCTGGGGAGGCCTGAACTCTCTTGATAGCAGAGCATCCATCTCCTTGAGGAGCTCTCTCTCTACAGCTCATCCCTTCAGAGATTCTGACCCTCTTGGATGGACCACCACTGGGAATCCTTTGAAAGCAAGTTTCAAGGCAAGAAGAACCTCTTCTTACTTCAAGTATCCTCTTCAGATGCTCCAGGTCATCACGGATCCGATGATAGTCTCTCTCAACCTCTGACATTTGCTTCTCGAGGGTTCCAATCCATCCTTTGAGATCTTCAATTCTCCTATCGGCCATGATTTCTGTTGTTCGAGAGCCTCAATCCGCCTTTCGATCTATTGTAGTTCTTCGTCCCAATGGAGAATCGACTCATGGGCCTTCTGAAAATCCTCTTCGTAAAGCTGAGCTCCTTGGCCAGCTCGTATTATCTTTTTCTAGATGATCTCCTCTTTCTCCATCATTGGAACACTAAGGTTGGAACTGGCGAGGCTCGTCGACATTGACCCCATGTACAAGGGATCTCAAGGCATCAATAGATCGCCTCTACCCCCTTCGTTCGTTGAGGAACAACCTCTCGACTGGTGGTAGGAGGTTCATCAAGTATTCCACCATGGATTGGAGACTCTCTTCTACAGATAGAGTATGAGGGATTGAATCTGAGGGTCCCGCATGAGAAGTAGATGTCAGATAGTATCCAGCAGGAGTCGCCATCTCCGGAGATCCCCTAATCTCCATCGTTGTCGCCAGATCCATCTTCGGGTTGTTGATCGCCTTCTTCATCTGCACTACATCAGTCGGGTCTTTTTCGGAGCATCCCTCGGTGCTCATTTCTGGCACCATCTCTATCGATACCCCATCGATCGAAACTTCTCCTGGAGAATCCTACATCACTACTTCCAATGGTAGGACCATGGGCTCAACGATAGAAGTGGCATGTTCTTCTTTTCTGATCATGGATTTCATTTAGTAACCAAAACCACGACTGTCTCCTACGAGCCAGAATTTGCTCGGATCTCTTCACATGCTGTGAATCCATCTTGTTTCAAAAATCATGATGAACAATCAACACGAAAAAGATCTGTGGCTACCTATGTCTTCAAAGAATAAATTTAAAAGAGAAAGAAAATAAAAACCACTATAAAGTAATTAAAATCTTGAAGAAACCATCGTCTGAGTGGTCCCATTAGTTATGCCTGTCCGCATTAATCGCGTCAGGCTGACGTCATGTGCTTTAAATGCAGAAGCACATGGAATGAGATTTGAGGTATTTTGAAGTACTCCTTTCATCTAATTCTTAGACTCAGAGCAGGGGGTAGTATTACGGTGGTTACCATAAGCATCTCGGATCATGCTATATCATAAAAATTTCAAGTTCTCAGATCATCAACACGGCGCTGATCGACGTATGAGCTGAGGAGTCCGCCTCCATGTTGAGCTGAGGCATCCTGAGGTCTAGCCTATGTATGAGCTGCTCAACTGACTTATCTTTTCAATGTGTGCAACAGCTGTTTATCCCGAATAGATAAGATTTGGTTCAATCGTCTCCTTTGATCTCGCGGGAGTGATGAGGGCTGAATTATCTCACCTAGTTTGAATGCCCAACGACCTGGCAATCTCAGGATCGTGCAATCTCACAGCTAATAATCCAGCTATCTGCCATTCTTTTATATAAATAGTTAGAGCCCGAGGACTAAGGTAAGCCAAATTAAATTCTCTGGAGGATTGTTGTTGCTCTTTTGTTCTCTACTTTTCTGACTTGAGCGTCATAGGGTCTTCGCCGGAGCCATAACCTCAGTTTGGAGACTTATTTTGTAGGTCGTTCTACCACCAGCATCTCTGCACGAGGATCAGGTGTCCGTCTTCCGATCTCGATCGATTTCAGCAGCAATAATTACTATGCAAGTATATGGGTCAAGCCTAGCTTTCGGGTTTATCATGTTTGTTGTGGCAGTCTACCAATGAGTTTGAAACCATAAACCTACAATATCTAACCAAGTTTTGGACATAATGGGCATAGGCAGGACATGGAAGGACATGAGATTGATGCCACTCTTCAGACCAGCATGATAAGTTCTGGTGGGTATAGGTACAAACAACCCAAATTGAATATCAAAATGCCACCCGATGGAACATTTTCATGGGAAATTAGAAACTCATTATCATAGTAAAATTTCCAGTTGCACAATATCCCAGAATACTAAAAAATGTATGAATTATCTTCATAGGTTTGGCCAAGTCACTCTATCCCAGCAAACAAAGGCAGAGATACCAAAATTTTCAAATTAAAAAAGTAACTATAAGCTAAGGATAACTTGCAGCTCTTTACCTTGCGATCCAAAAAAGTTCTCATCGAAATCTATTAGTTCTTTGAAGTATATCATGATAAAAAACATTAACTGGCTACATTGCATATCCGTAAATCCATTAGAGATAGTATAGAACTCACCATACACTAAGCTATTTTTTATTTTTTTATATTTATTTTTTATTTCAATTTTGGAAATAGGTTAGAATTAGCTTTCCAAGCACTAAGTTAGCTTTGGAGGGGTGATAAAGAGTGTGCCTTATTTCCCTTTCCATCCTTCTCTTTAGTCTTTTCTATGACATCTACTTTGAAAACTATGTAGCAACGTTATTTTATATCGAGGGTAGCCTACCTTAGAATCTCAGCAATTGGATCTACAGAAGAAGGTGATCTATCCCTTGATTTTCCAACAATATTAGCCATGATCTCTCAGCACATTTACTCAACCTCCTCTTTCTATTGCACTATCAATTTAAGATTGGAGAGGTGATATTCTTTATCTCACCAGCCTTACGGAGAGGGTTGTGAGCCCCAATAGTAGCACCAATTGTAATAGGCTCGATGGTGGACAAAAAAGTCTTCAAATCTTTTAGGGTTCATTACGATATGGGAAAGAAAACTCTGGTTGAATGGTTGAATAATGGACTCCTGTTGGGTGCACCTAATGATCAATTATAATGGTCAATGTTAACTTGATAAATGTAAGATATATGGATGGCTAGAAACAAGTATATGTAATCTATGTTTTAATCTTCATGTCATTGGTATTGTAGGCTTTATTGCAACATATTGTTTGAAAAGGGTTATAAAATACAGATGAAACTGTAAAGAAAAGGAAGCCCATATATGCATGCAGGATTTTTAAAGCACTTCTCAAATCCAACACTATAAGGGTATATTTTGAAACATTACATAGTTAATTTTGGGAATAACATAAATTTTGAGATGTTATAAATATTCTATAAACATAAGCTACTTCTAATTGACAATTGGTAGGTCTCTTGGTATTTAGGAGGAAGCTAAAACTTCACAAGCCTCTTTTGGTGTAAAGTAGAAGTTTCATATAAAAGAAATATTGGCATTTGTATACAATTCTTACAATGAAGGGTGTTCCATGAAATTGTCTCATATAAATAAGATGGGACAAAATGACTACCAAATATTCTTATTAAGAAGGCAAAACTTATAGAAACTTTAATATAGTAGAATATTTTTTCAGTACATTAATATAATAGACATCAATGTTATGTAAAACCACTACATTCCCTTGCCCTCCAAGGTAGTAGGATAGAATTGGTGAGATTTAGGAGCGTTTGTGAAGTCATAAGAACAACAACAACCTCCAACTGTCTTGGGACATATTCCTTTGTGAAATCCAAAAATAATGCATTCTTTGTGGCACTTGGTTGAACATAATCCAATGCAAACAAGATCTTCTCTAGCTGCAACAAATAAATAAATAAATAAATTAGCATGCATACTCATAAATATATACAGAATTCAATCATGATTAAGGTGCAAGAATTCAATCTACTTTATAAACGATAATTTAAAAAAAAAAAGGAAGAAGAGGAAGAATGATGTGTTCTAAGGCCTTCAACATTTCTTCAATTTCTTTCTATTTTGTCAACTAAATTACAAAAATAAAATTTTACTGTAAGCCATGGGCAAACTGAGAATGGCAATGGTGATGAAGATTTTAATAATAGTGGAAGAGAAGGTGGGAGACATGTTCTCTAACTTCTTCATTTGGTTGGAGAATATCACTCCAAAGATTCAAGTTTATACTCTTCTAAGATGGGTCACCTCTAACTAGTAATAACTATAGTAGGTAATGGATGTCTTGGAGAAGTTTTTTTTCCCTTAATTGCCATTGGCCACTAACAAAAGTAATATCACTTCCCTTAATTGATAAATTTAGATCATCTCATTGTAGTTTTCATAGTCAGTCACATTAATAGAATGGAAACATAATTCTTCTCCTTCCCTAGTGGCATCTTAATACTAATTGAATATCCTTAAAACATAGCATCAATTTAAGTGATTCTTGAATGCAGAAAAATAGAGGAATGAAGCAACATGGAGAATTTAATGGCATCTAAAGAATATTTCATATATGTATAGTACAATTTAAATTTTAATGGTGTCTTAAATATTGCTAGCATTCTTGCATTGAAGTAATTCATTTGGTTTTCATTGTCATATAACAGCATCAAGATCTATATGACTTGTATTGATGATCTTTTGGAAAACTACCCTCTATTTAGTTTTGATGACCAAGCCTATAGGCTAATTCTCTCTTGAAGTTTGAGATGAAGGAAATTGATCCTCCAAAACTAGAGCAATTTGGTTCTCACCAATATGATTTTGTATGTACTTCCAAAACCTACAAGCTCTTGGAACTTGAGAATGGAAAATGGATGCTATTTATCAATTCACACTTCTTAGTAATATACTAGCCTACCATTTGTATGATGTGAGAATCCATGTTGCAACTATAAATAATAATAAGGAAAAGCACATCTTGGCTGAAAACAGTATCATTAATGGAAGTAGCATGGAGAACTTAGATTTGCATAAATGTAGATTAGAGTCATGGATTATTTTTTTCTTTAATTGCAAACTCTTTATAAGGTTGTTGTGGCATTATCTGGTTAGTTTTAGGGTTTTCAAATTTTGAAATCTTAAGTCTATTTTTTTTGATATAATTGAATCTTTTTTTTATTATACTTTAAAGTGCTTGCATTTTGATATTTAGATGATGTTTGTTTGTTGCATAGAAAGTACCTGAAAATGAGAATGTGAAAGATAAAATTTTTCATCTATAATGCTTGTGATAAATCTTAGCTTATAACGGTCTGTAAATTCAACTCTCATGGTATGTTTATTTAGCACTCCTCATCAAACTGCTCTACTTGCCAAAAAGAAAACATAATTTGATGCAGTGTCAAGTCCCCTAGCAAACTCTGCATCTGTACAATCGATCACTTCCAAGTGATTAATATGTGAGCCTACGATCTTTAGTATCCTAAAGATATTTTATCAATTTGTTGGTAGATTTTCAGAGATCCATGCCTAGATTACTCTGATATCTTGCAAGTATTCTCAAGATGAGTATATATATAAGCATGCAATACAATAGACTACCCACAATAGAAGCATAAGGGATGGCCTTAATCTAATTCTTTTATCACTAAAATAGACCGAATATATCATCCTTAATCATTGAAACATCATCTTTTAAGCTATTAGATATTTTAAACCTTTCTAGATCTCTAGAAATATAGGCCCTCTAATATAGACCAAGTAATCGCTCAGGCTTTTATGATGGAAGCAACACGTAATTATTTCATGTCAAGCTATTCTAAGAGAAAACCTTTAGGTTCATGGGAGAGACTTAAATCACTACTAACAAGAAATATATCTTCCACATATAAATCAAAAATATAAATTTGGTCCCATTAACTTTCTGATATATACGTCGATCAACAATATTTTTATAAATTTGAAGGATATAATGATTTTGTTGAAATTCAGATACTACTAAGATGATGCCTGGTTAAGGCTATATATGTATTTCTTTAATTTTCATTCCTTGTCTTGCATTATAGGTCCCTCAAGCTATTCCATGTACATCTCTCTACTAAATCCCTATTCAAAATGAAGGTTTCACTGCCATCCGGCATATTCTAAATCAAAATGGGCCTCTAACGAGATAATAATTCTAAAAGAATCTATTGATTTAGAAATTAGAGCATATATTTCAATGTAATCAATGCTTTTCATTGAAGTGATGAACCCCATTGCTGCAAGCCTTGTCTTACACTTTTTAACATTGCCCTTGGAATCTAGCTTTGTTTTGAAAATCTATTTATGTTGACAATCCTAACTGGACTCAAATTCAAGATGGGTTTGAGACTAGGTATATATACATCTATATATACATATTTCACTACTGTTCACTTAATTATATGAAATAAAAATCTATGTTATACTCACATATATTTTGTTTTATTCATATATATTATTTATATGTTATGGAAATATTTATATATAACTTGACTAAATTGATCCAACTAACCCAAATTGATCTAAACCAACCCAATATTGATCCCAAGCTCAAAAACTGGTATGAGGTTGGCTTTGGTTAAAGGTTGGGTTAGGTTCGATTCTATGTAAAGAACTTAAAGCCTCAGGTTGGGCATGGGCTGACTTCTAACCTCACCTAACCCATCTAATTTCAATCCTACTAGATTCATAGCTCACTGTTCACTTCAATCTTCTCATTGCTATCTCTCTCTCTTTTTTTTTTCCAACCAGGTCTCACAGTTGAAGATGAGGTTTTGACAAGGTAGGATCCTGATTATTTAATTTTTTTTAAAAAAAAACTCATCTAAATGTCATGTTTCTCCTCTATTACCAATTGAAAAAGATCGAAAATAAAGAATTTGATCTCCCATGAGATGTCTCTTCTTAAAATCAAGTCCTTCAATCATCATTAATGGCTTTCATAGTCAACTTGAGGAACCTAGCAATAGACTGACATTTTTTATTTTTTTCCTATTATTTTAGTGACATAGTATTACATTGGAATTAAAAGGTGAAAATTTTAAAAGAGATATTGATTACATTGATTTGTTTTTTGAGACAGGAGATAGAAGGTAAAGAGAAGAATTTTTTTTCATCTCAGTGGGTACTTGAAGAGCATAGGCAAAAAAGGAGACCATATTAAATATAACTTTATCATATTTATACAAATTTCCTTCAACAAAAGTCTAGAAAATGAAGAAAAAAGGAGGAACCATCTTTTTCGTCCCGTATTCTCTCTTTAATTAGATTTTCTTCAAAATCCATTTATGTTCCTCTCTCTCCCCTTTCCCTTTTAAGTATAATTTATAGAAACTAGAGAAATATAAAAACCAAACCTAGAGCCACCATTATCATTCTTTAAACCCTACTTGAGCTAGATTTCTAGTAAAAACTTTCCTTATTTCCTTTCTTCCCCCACTCCTTCAATCTTGAGCCATCCAAAGAAATCTAATCCAACTTTTTAAAAGTCCAAAAATTATCATTTAAGGAAAAGAAGACCGTTGATGCATGCTTGAGGTTTAACATGAGTCTCAAAGCAAATAATAGAAGGCGAAACTACCATAATCAAGAAACTAAATTAATTATATATATAAAATAGTATATATAAATTTTAAAATTTAAAGAAGTAAGTATAACCTGAGGATAACTGGTAGTTCTTTATCTCAATACCCAAAAAAACTTTCCGAGAATCTACTATTTTGTTTTAACAAAATATAATGAAAAAGTACCCCACTAACTGACTACTTCTATCCTAAAATCCACTAGAGCTAGGAAAGAATTCATGATGCAAAAAAAAAAAAGAATTTTAAAAAGCAACCATAAGTGAAAAGGTACTCAAAAGAAACTTTAATTAAATAGATGACAAATACTAGTGTACATGAAAGGGGATTTATAGGCTCTAGACATCCTTATATTAGCAAGGACAAGTGGTTTTCTCAGAGTTCGACTAAAATTTTAAAAAAAAAGTCATAATCCACCAAAATAAGTAATATCACTCTCATCAATCTTCTAAAATAAAAATCAATTTTAATGGTAGACTGTGCCATCAGATATGTTCCATAGTAGTTAACTTTTCATAGGAATGGATCTAACTATGACTAGGTTGCAATCAAATCCTCTTAGAGTGCTATCTAGCTTAGACAATTGATTGACTCTTTGGCTATATAGTCTAGGTGGTGACAATTAATGGATCTAACTTTCTAAAGTTGAAGGGGGTATGATGTGTTGCGGCCAACTCTCCGTCGTCTGTCGTCGGTAACGAGCACCTGCAAAAAGCGTTCACACAAATTGGATTGGTGTCCGACAGGGACTTTCGATGCTTAAGTCAGAGAGGAAAGTTGATGAACAATAGTATTTTGGATATTCAGAGTAGCAGAGCTCTCACCAGAAGTGGCCTCCGTGCTGTTCACTTACCCTCTTTTTATAGATGAGATTATTATAATCGTCAGACATGGTCTCATATTTTATGGTGTTAAATTATCAAGCCATAATCATGTAGTGGTTTATTAGTTCCCACTAATTGTGCTGTGATATACGGTGAGTAACTGTTCGTAATGGTTATGGCGTATTGAGTGGATCAGCCGATCATACATCGATGGTAGATGTGGCCGTCAGCTGATAGTTCTGTTGCACCGACAGTCCAAGTTGTTTGATATTATCAGCATCATCGATCACTAGTCAGTAACCGACCCTATGTCAGTGAAGCTTGTTCAATTGGTTGATGAAGAGTCGATACTATCTGTTCAGTCGATGCTCAGTCGGATTTGTATGTTCAGTCGGTCGGCTATTGCCGAGTCGGAGTCAGGAGTTGTTGGCCTGAGTCAGGAGTCGGTCGGTTTATCCCAATGGTTGCCCCCCACTCCCAAGTCCAATTGTGGGTCGGCGTGTATACTGTCACGTGGCTTGTCACATTGGACGAAGGAAGTTATTACCTATCATGTCGAACCCCGATTCTACAGCCACCTTCTTTGGGATACGGATGATTAGTTGATTTGTCATCTTTAAACCGCCACATCAACAGGATGATTTGGTGTCAGTTGTCGGTGTCAGACGTCATTTCGAGAAGGCGAGCCGGCATCGGATGGTTTGATTCTGACAAGTAGATTTTTGCCATGTGTATGAATGTTATTGGGTCGAAGCTGTTCATACGGATGAAGGTGATGTGGTTTGATCTGAAATAGGTGCATCAAACCATTCGATAGATGGTTGGTCCAGATGTTGCCACGTGTTGTCATCGGATGAGTCCTCGATTTGACCACTTTTATCTCGATCGTTGAGGGATTCTATATATAAGGATCACCTTCACCATATTTTTACTTTTTATTTTGTCTTTCTTGATGTGGGAACTTGCCAGACGGTCACCCCAGTATTCCTATCTTTTTCAGGTTCAGTTGTCTATTCTTGAGTTCTCCCTCCTTTTTCAGTCTTAGGGTTTTTTTGTTTATGGTTAGGACTTTTTCTCTTTGGGATGGTCAGTCGGAGAATCCGACTGATGAAACCCAGTCGGTCCGGAGGTGGAGACTTCTTCACTTTTGGAGTCGAATATTGAACGGCTTCGAAGCAGTATTGCATTTCAGAGCAGTATCAACTTTTCGCCCTGGAGTTGATGGTCGGGTGAATAGCCCTCCTTCAGGCCAGTGGCCTTCTATGTCGAAGATCTTCGGTCGGATCTTCATTTTTGATTTGGAGTTCGTCCAAATATTTTGGATTATCACAATTTTGTCCAACTCAACTGCATCGAACTCGATCCGATTGATTATTAGCTTTGCCTTATTGTGTCGGATATTGCCAATCAAACCTCATCCTTCTCTTTTCTAGATTTTTTCGTACTTCGACCCCATCCTAAGGTCCGAGGGTGGTGGTTCTTCAACCCCCGCAAAGGCCTTTCCTTCATTACCGATCTTCCATCGTCCATTCATGGATGGAAGAATCAATTTTTCTTTGCTTTTTCACTCTTCCTTGAGATTTTTCTTCCCGTTGGGGCGATCCATGAACCGATCCCAACGATAATAGCCGAGTGGAGGTCGGTGACTGGGAGGACTTCCACAGGCTGAAGGACATGGCGGTCCCGACGCAAAAGGAGCTTGTGACCGAACAAGCCCTTTATGATGCCGGCTTTAGTTCGACCACCTGTTTAGGTATAGTATAGTCGGTTATTTTTGACTTCACTTATCTTTTGAGTTGTACTGACTCTTGTCATAATTGCAGCCATACAGCCGAGGGTGTGAGTGTCTGGTATCAAAATTCATTAGCATGCGGCTAGGAAGAGGACAGCATCTGAGGTTGGACCTTCGCGACCGTCGAAGAGGCATTAGGCTTCGGTGCAAGCTCGGGTGGCAACTCTGACCCAGCTCCAGTTGCTGATTTGACACCGACTGAGGGCCCGATGCTCCACCTACATCGCTCCTGAGCCGGTTCTGGCACTGTCAGCTCTGGCAGTGCTCCTATCGCATCGTCCGAAGATAGGGTGGCTAGGGAAACTACGAAGAATCATCGTAATTCCTTTACTGAGAGGTTCGGGTTGAGGCAAGAGAATCTGAACAATCTACTGCTGCGCCAGTCGGTCCTTCGATCGGGGCTTAGTCGAGTTCAAGCTTCCTCTCACTTTCAAACATGGGGCCACTGACAGGGGACGGGGAAAGGCCCCGATGACTTCGACGGAAGATGTGGCGTCAGAGGGCTGCACAATTTATTTCAACTTTCAAGTGCTAGGTGACGAATTGGCCCTGGCCAATCTGACGTTGGCTAGGCGACTGTGCTGAGTCACCTTCTTTCGACTGATCGAGAGCATCAAAGAAGCGGTCGGTAATCGAGATGCTCTCATCCTTTTACTCGATGGTGATCGGGGTAATTTTCTTCTTCTTCTTCTTCTTCTCTTTTTTTTTAACCAACTTATCTTTATCTGTAATTGATCCATTACATGATTGACTTGGAAGCCGGCTATTCGAAGTTCGACGATATTCGCAAGTTGTGGATGGACAAGGTGGCAGCTGCCAAAGCTGAGAAAATGGCTACACTTGATCAGCAAAAGTCTGCAGTGGAGGGGAAGCCAAGCTTCAGGAAGAGATTTCCCTTGACTGATGACTTAATTCCTCGGGGGTTGAACTTAATTCGGCTCGCGAGGCTATCTTGGCTCTTGAGTCGAAGATCAAGACAAGAAGCATTCTATTCACTGGCTTGATGAGAACGAGATGGATGCATCGAAGAATTTGAAGTCAGCATGGTCGTCATCGGGCCAGCCTAGAAAGGCTGGCACTGGCCGAAGAGAAGTCAACCTCTGCATGAGCCGATGCTGACTTGGCAAGGTAGAAGCAGAGTCATTGAGGGAGGCATTAAGTCAGGCGATTGAGACTTCCAAGATTCGAGAGAATACAAGGAGGAGATCCTCGAAAATATTTCACTTCGTACTGTGTCAGGTACGAAGATGGTCGGGATGGTCAGACAATTGTACCTGAACTTAGACTTGAGCACATCGTTCCTCCTGGATCGGAAGAGGGAGATGCCGAGGAAGAGGCCACGCCGACTCTAGATGGGACTCCAATTGTGCCTGTTGATCGAGTCGCCGACTCTGCACCGAAACAAAGGAATAGGGACGGCGACGAAGATTAATCGATGTATTTTATTTTTCTTTTCCCTTTGTATAGTCAGATGCTTGTAATCGGACTTCGGTCCAATTTTGTAAGTCCTTTGTGACAATGAATGAAAGCATTTTTCTTCCAATTTAAACTGTATGGAATGTTAAGTTCACGATGTCTGTAATGTAAGTAGCCACCGAATATTAATCAGTGATCTGATCATTCAGTAGGACTTGTAGAATATTCGTTAGTCGCATAACCTCTAATTACTTAATAGTTAGGATAATGATGGTAAGTCAAATATCCAGTTCCCGACACTTGGTCAGATTTGTACGTTGGGTCATTTGATAATCGGTGGCAAGCTGAATATCCTTCGATCGCTATAGCCACGTCAGTATAATTCCAATCTGACCTCGATCATTTGATATTTTGGTCCACTTACGATCGAGTCAGCATATTGATCTTTCGACCATGGTCGGCTTTTACAGTGGAAAGCCGACACTGAGTACTGAGATGTAATCGATTCTATAGCTTTTACAGTGAAAGCCTTTATATTTGATGTCGGTTTAAGATCGCACTCGGGATGTCGTTTTCTGTGAGAAAATCAAAATATAGTCGGCAGTAAGTAGTAATCTGGATTTTCTAACTTTTACAGTGAAAGTCAGAAATAAATCTTGGATTGTACTGTTGATTGTTTGGCTTTTTCAGTGAAAGCCGATATATGATCAGAAATTGATAGGAATTGACTAAGGCTCACGATTTTGAAATTCTGTATTGCAATCCAAGTAGTGTGTACATGAATGAGTTTACTGGTAATACATCTTCAGATTATCGACATTCCATGTTTGAAGAATTATCATCCTTCTAGGATTTCTAGCCGATAGGCATCCGGTCTGAATAGCTCGGATATTTTATAAGGTCCTTCCCAATTTGGAGACAACTTTCTTTGATCCAAGGATTTTGAGATTTTACTTTTCTCAAGACTAAATCTCCTGGCCGAAAGACCTTCGGCTTAACCTTGGCATTATAGTATCAGGGTATTCTTTGTCGATATGTAGCCATGTGGATTTGGGCCTAATGTCGGAGTTCTGGAAGGAGATCTAAGTTAGCTCTCTGATATTTAGAATTGCTCGGCTCACTATATTGTTCCACTCTGATCGATGGTAGTCCGATCTCGAGTAGGATCATTGCTTTTATCCTATAAGCTAAATTAAAAGAAAATTCTTCAGTGGTATGTGGGGAGTTGTTAGATACACCCATAAGATCGGATATAGTTCTTCCACCCAGAGGCCTTTAGCTTCATATAGTCAGGTCTTGAGCCCATATAAGATTGTTCAGTTGGTTACCTCCACCTCTCCATTCGATTGTGGATGGCCGACTGATGTGAGTTTGTGTGTGATATGAAATTTCTCATAGAATTTTTAAAATTTTGATTGTCAAATTGTCGATCATTGTCGGTGATGATGGTGTGTGGTAGATCGAATCTGTAGATGATGGATTTCTGAATGAAGTCCTCCATTTTATTTTCAGTGATTTAGGCCAGAGATTCGGCTTTACTTATTTAGTGAAGTAATCGATAGCAATTACTATGAATTTTCTCTGACCAGATATCAGGAGAAAGAGGCCAAGTATGTCAATTCCTCATTGTGCGAAGGACCATGGTGCTATGATGACGTCAACTAATTGGTCAGTTGATGTTGTATATTCGCATACTTTTGACATAGTTCGCGCCTTCGGACTAGTTCAGCTGCATCTTTTTTCATGGTGGGTCAGTAATATCTTGTCGTAGGACTTTATAAACTAAAATTTATCCTCCAAGTATTTTCATAAATCTCTTCGTGTACCTCTCAAGTGCATAGTCTGCATCTGTTGGTCCCAAATATTTTAACAAGAGAAGAGAGAATGACTCTTGTAGAGATGTCCATTTATTATCACATATTGAGAAGCCATCCATCGGAGTCACTTAGCTTTCGAGGGGTCTATAGAAAAAATTCATCGATCAATATCGGACGATCGGATCCATCCAGCTTGGTTCAGTAGTGAGCTGCAATACTTCCTCAACCTTGTCAATACTTGGCTGTTCAAGGCATTCAACGAATATCTGACCCAGTGAGTTGAAATGGTAGTTGCCAATCGCAAAAGTATATCAACTCGAGCATTTTCAATTTTGGGTATGTGGAAGATCTCGAAGTATTTCAAGCTCGCGTAAGATCTTTCATCTTCTGAAGGTACTTCATCATAATGGAATCTCGGGCTTCAAATTTACCTTTGACCTATCCAGCAATCAGTTATGAGTCGGTGAAGATCTTCAGACTATCGATCTCAAGCTCTTTAGCTATCTTCAAACCGGCTAAAAGTGCTTCATATTCGACTTGATTATTTAAGATTTTAAAGTTAAATCGAAGGACGTATTCAGTGACTATCCCTTCAAAATTTGTGAGTATGAGGCTGGCTCCATTGCTTGTGCGTTAGATGCTCCATCGATGTGTAGCACCCAAGTCAATGCTAAGTCGGTTCTAGAGTTGTAGTCTCCTTTATTGTATTATCATCTATATCTTCTGCTTATTGTCGATATTATATATTCTGCGATGAAGTGGCTAGAACTTGTGCTTTCATAGACGGTCGTGGGTGATATTGTATGTCAAATTTGCCAAGCTTTACTGCTCATTTTGCCATCTGACCTGACGTATCAGGTCGATGTAAGATCACCTTCAATGGCTGATCTGTCAGGACCACAATTGGATGTGCTGAAAATAGGACGAAGTCATTGTACCGATATAATTAGAGCGTGATCATTTTTTTGCTCTTGAATATCGAATTTCAACATTGTGGAGTACTTTACTAGTGTAGTAGATAGATCGATGGATTTGATTTTTATCCTCCTGAATGAGCACCGAACTAACCACCTCTGTAGAAATCATCAAGTAGAGATACAGTGTCTCTCCGACCTTCAATTTTGTAAGCAATGGTGGAGAAGCCAAATATTTTTTTCGAAAGACTGTCGCATTCATCCGAACCATGAGAAGTTCTTCATCTGCCGTAAGGTCTTAAAAAATAGCAAGCATCTCTCGGTCAACCTAGAAATAAATCAGTTGAGAGCGCGATCCTCTCGTTGAGTTACTGTATTTCTTTCTTTGAGCTCGGATACTTCATGTCGATGATGGACTTTATCTTTTTGAGATTAGTCTCAATTCTTCGTTGTGAAACAAGAAATCTGAAAAAATTTTCGAAGGTTACTCCGAAAGCACACTTGGTCGGGTTTAATTTATTTGATGTCGTCGGAGCATGCTGAAGGCTTCCTCTAGATCCCGAATATGATATGAAGTTTGGATACTCTTTACTAGCATGTCGTCTACATATACTTCTATATTCTGTCCAATCTGTGCCTTGAAGATCTTGTTGACGAGCCGTTGATAGGTAGCTCCGATATTTGTCAGACTAAAAGCATTACTTTGTAGCAATATATGCCTTTGTCGGTTACAAAAGCTGTATGTTCTTCATCTTCTAGTGCCATCCGGATCTGATTATATCCAGTGAAGCATCATGAAACTTAAAAATCGATGGTCAGAAATTGCATCAATCAGTTGATCAATCTTTGGCAATGGAAAGCTGTCCTTCGGACAAGCTTCTTCAGATCAGTATAGTCGATGCAGTTCTTCACTTGCCATTGACTTTTCTTACCATTACTACATTGGCGAGTCAATCGAGATATGTAACTTCTCTGATAAGCCTGCTGCGAGGAGCTTGTACTTCTTCATCTACGACCTTCTATCTTTCAGGAGCAAAAGATCGTTTCTTCTATCTCACCGGTTAATGTTTGGGTTGATGTTAAGTTGATGAGTTATTACTTCTGAAAGAATCCGGATATGTCGGTGGCGACCAAGCAAAAATATTGGCGTTGGTTCTGAGTAATTTTATTAATTGTTGCCACTCTGAGTCGGGCAGTTGCGACCCGATTTGGACTATTTTCTCAGGATCTTCTTCTCTTAACGGGATAAGAATCAGTTGTTCAGCTGGTTCACCCCTCTCCTAATTCTCTCTTTGGTCCAATTTGTCGACAGGCAGAGAGTCTTCAGGTTTATTATTTTGAGTGGAGAGAAGGAAGCAACGTCGGATAAGTTGTTGATCTCCACACATTTTCTAACCCATTTCTTGTCGAAAATTAGACTAATAAATAGTATGTTGAAACCACTACTTTCAAGTATTAAGTTCAGATCGTCCGAGTATGGCGTTATAGATCGAAGGTACTTGAACTACTATGAATATTATGAAAAGGTGCTCTGTTGTGGTTTGATCCCAACGGTTAAGGAGAGAAATTTTTTCTTCTACTGTGACAGCATCTCCTGTGAAGCCGACCAATGACGTGAGACTCTCTGAGTCGATCCATCAGTAGTTGCATTCGGAAGAAAGTCGAATAAAATAAAATATCAGTCAATTTTTATTATCTACAAGATTCTTTTTATATCATAATTTGCTATTGTTGTCGAGACAACAACAATGTCATCATGGAAGTCTAAATTCTCTGAACATCTTCTTCCAAAAATGTTATTACATTGTTGAGTCATTTCTTTTTACCGACTCTTCCTCAGAAGTTGCCCCACAGCTCAGTCATTTGGAGATCATGTTGATCACCTCTACAGTCGGTAGATTATTTATAGTTCTTCAGCTTGCAGTTGAGGTCATCGATCAGCAGGAGGTTGGGTGGCGGATCTTTCGGTACTTTTGAGGTAGCCTCATCGAATCAGGGCTTCTATCTCATCCTTGAGTCAAATACATTTTCGATATCATGACCGTGGTCACGATGGAATTGATAATACTTCTTCTGATTGCAACTCTTTGACGGTGCTTTCATCAGCGGAGGGTGTCGCAAATATTCTGCTCCTTCGTTTCTATGAAGATCTGCACATGAGGAGCAGAAAGGGGAGTATGGAGTCATACCTACCATAAGTCGGTTTGGACTCCGTCATCGGGGTGAAGCTCTCTTGTTAGAAGGTGGCTGACTTGATTCGGTCGGAGCTCCATCCTTCTTTTATTTTTTCTTCTTCTGATCTTTGCTTTCTGTTTGGCGACGGTCAGAAGCTCCTTCGTCTGCACGCATATACTTGTATGCATGCTCCAAAATTCAGCATAAGTTCGAGGTCGAGTTTTATCCAAAGAATATATAAATTGTGATCCCCTCTGACTCTTTTCATGGCGATATAGTCATGTCTTCATTGAGTCCTTGACCTCAAGCGTGGCCGCATTAAAATGAGCCACGAAATCTTGAAGTGTCTCAGTCTCTCCTTGCTTGATCGAGAAGAGACTGTAGAGGTTCGTGGTGGCTTTCGACTGATGCCAAAATGAGCCACAAATAATATTCTAACTGGTCGAAGGAGTATATACTTTCTGACTGAAGTCGGAGTACTGAGTTCGAACAGCTTTTCAAGAGTGGCTGGAAAGCCGATACACAAGAGGACATCGATCGCTCCTGAATCATCATGAGAGCTTTGTAGCTCTTAAAATGGTCGATCAGATCAGTGGAGCCATCGTATGGCTCCACTTGAGCATCTTGAACTGAGATGGAATCAGTTGGTCCAAGATGTGCTGAGAAAGGGGCTGGCGGTTGGAAGTTGTAATCATTTGAGGACTTCGACCTTCTACTTGGAGCTGAGCAAGTCAAGATTGATCTCTTAAATTTATGTTCATAATCATCGAATCGTCGTTGAGAAACTCCAAGGGTAGAACCACCCGACGAGCTCAAAGGAGAAATGATACGTGTTCGCGGTCGTTTCCCCTTGCTAATATGTTGAGATGGGTAGGAGAGGGGGAACACCATGAACGATGAGGAGCACATCGAGAGTGTCGAGAATACCTTGCTCGTCTCGATGGAGAAGCCGAGACGGTCGCTTCGAAGAAGGAGACAGTGATTGCCGTGGATGACGACGACTGTGCCTGAAAGGCACTGACTGTGCCATCGGTTGTTCGCCGCGGTTGTTGCTACTGGATTTGCTATTGTTGGAGACTTTTGACTGCCTCCATGAGAACATTCATTTGCTGCACAAGTCTGCGATTTGGACATCCGTGGTGATCACAGGATGTGAGGAGCTAGGTTCTGCTACTAGAAGAGGGGGAGGAACCTCTTTCTGATGGAAAGAGTGCGTCACAGATCCAGTTGCAGTCGAATGTTGGCTCTAATTTTATCATGATGAAAATGATCCTCCACCCCCTACCTATGCGCCAATCTATTGCGGTCAACTCTCTCGTCTGTCGCTGGTAACGAGCACCTGCAAAATAGCATCCACACAAATGGATTGGTGTCCAATGGAGACCCTCCGATGCTTAAGTCAAGAGAAAAATTGGTGAACAGTAGTATTTTGGATATTCAGAGTAGCAGAGCTCCAACCAGAAGTGGCCTCCATGCTGTTCACTTACCCCCCTTTTTATAGATGAGATTATTGTAACCGTCGGACGTAGTCTGTATTTTATGATGCTAAATTATCGAGCCATAATCATGTTGTGGGTCATTAATTCCCACTAATTGTGCCGTGATATGCGGCGGGTAACCGTTCATAACGGTTATGACGTGTTGAGCGGATCAGCCGATCATATATCGGTAGATGTGGCCGTCAGCTGATAGTTTTGTTGCACCGACAGCTCAAGTTGTTCGATATTTATCAGCATCAGCCGATCACTAGTCGGTAACCACCATAAGTCGGTGAAGCTTGTTCAATTGGTTGATGAAGAGTCGGTACTATCTGTTCAGCTGATGCTCAGTTGGTTCATATGTTCAGTCAGTCGGCTATTGTGAGTGGAGTCGGAAGTTGGTTGGCCTGAGTCAGAGGTCGGCTCGTTTATCCCAACATGATGTATGACAATCCCTTTTTCCAAACTATTTTTTAATACTCTAGATGGTGTAATGAGTTGGATCCTGATGTTAAGACCAACACTGGTTGAAGCTTTTACATCTAAAAAGAGAGACTTTGATGGAACAGCCTCCCACTTGCTTGAGAGCCTCTAGTGGCTAGGGTGTGAAATAAACATTGGGTGCAACTTTACTGCTTCATCAGGATGAAACCTTTTCCTGCATTGCCAAAAAAAAAAAGATTGATGTTACGAGAGAATACAAAGAAAAGGAAACTAAAAAATCTCTACATGCTCTACACTGGATCATGGTTTTTACCTCTTTTTTCAGCTGGTGGCAACTGGGCTTTGTTATTGATAACACTTGAAAAGATCAAATATTGACATACACAAAGATGATAACATCTTTTTTCTTTGCAATAAAGAAAATAAATGTTAGTGCTAACAAGAAGGGCGATGACAATTTTGCTTCTTACCTGAAAGCCCACTTCATGATACCCAAGCCGAAGATTCAAATTTACTGTATACAAATATATATCTACAAATTAGTTCATAATTTTTCCTTGACCAATTTAAAGGGGGGAAAGGAAATTTTTTTTTTCCCCACCTATTCTTTTAGATTTTGGTCAGCTTTGATTTTTTTAAAAAAAAGTTTTTTGAATTTTACATTCCTGATCTTAACTACTTGAATAGGGAGAAGTTGCAAGAGATGGCTGCTTAAATAGGAACGGAGAATTTGTGTGTGGCTACAAAGAAGCAAACATATCGGGTCAAGGGTAGTTAAAACAAGCAAGAATCTTGCAAGTAGGTTGTAAAGACAAATTATTGAAGAGAATTCAAAGTGGGTTCCATGTGCCAAGTAGAAGATTTTGGATGATAAGACCTCGATTAGAATTGTTACAGGATCATATTTTCTTGGCCATTATCCTCGAGATTCATCTTCAGGCATTCTCTTTGATTGGCTGTGGTACCGAAATAGACTCCAAACAATAGAAATCATCTAGATACCATGGAAACGGAGCACGCAACTTTGGTGAACTTCATCCTCGGATGCCATCCTCAACATATTATCGAAAATCACTAGGACCACCCTCGAGAGTCTGGTTTGTGCAACTTCATCGATTCCCATCCGACCCTACAAGTCTGGTGCCTGTCGATCTTATGGTTGGACTCTATCGACCACACAGGATGACTTCCAGGGTGATACCGACATGCAACTACGTTAAGACCTCGATTATATACTTAGCTTAGGTCATCCACCTATTCAAGCCACATGGGTCACCATCAAGAATTTTCGTTATGATGTGGCCGCTACCTATGACTAACAATCTCTAGATTCCCTATTCTAACAGTCTAACAGATCAAGATCTAGCCTATCAATCTATCGATCTACGTAACGGCCTATATCTCTATTTCTATATAAAGAGGTAATAAGGGGTTCCTCGAGATACAGAATTGTAAGCCCATTCTCTTCCTCTTTTGCTGTTTTCAAGATCTGATTGATTTAAGCATCGGAGGGTCCCTCACCGAAGAACCCTTGATGAGTGTGGACTTCTTTTGCAGGTCCATCACAATATCCTGATGCCCCAATTTTCCTCCATCCTATGCCACATTAGCACCCTTTGGAGTCTTGGCGTAATATTTTGGCACTAAGGAAGGATGCTGCAACCCATTAGAGGAGAGAGAACATGGCAAGTTGCAATCACTCCACCACTTCCTACCGATAGTTCATCCATCGAAGATAGGATGAGTTACCCAGCCGGCAGCACCGGCACCTGTGATGGTTGACCCCCAATAGTTCGATGACTTGATCCACCAGGTCAGCCCTCACCAACATCATCCAGCACCTGCAACAAACTATGAAGCAACGACAACCCCTTCAGCTTGCTCCACAAATGGTGCTATCTTGGCATAGTCGTCGAAATCAATCATCGATCTTGGTGAGTCCCTATTGAGCAACCCGCTAATCTATCGTAGTCGATTGACAATCGCCATCCCACTGTGGCTCTAGCCATGATAGAAGACATGGATGTTCCCAGACCTCCTCTAGCAAAGATTCTACTTTGAGCTACTCCCCACATCCCGGAAGATCCCATCAGGAGGATGACCTCGAGTAGAAAGTTCGAAAGATCGAGCATTGCCTAGCCAAAGTCCAGAAGGGTGGCAGGGGAGACAGCGAGGCCTTCAGCTTTTGTTCTTGGCTACCTTTCTCCCATGCCATTCTTTAGGAACTGATTCCACATTGGTTCAAAGTGCTGTAGATAGAGTCGTTCGATGGCTTTACCAATCCATTGAACCACCTAGAAGACTACAAGGTCCTCATGATGCTATCGGGCACCTCGACACCCTCCTTTGCCTTGCCTTCCTGCAACATTGAAGAAGGTAGCAAGAGTTTGATACTTTGGTCTCTGGCAGGAGTTGATATACTCCTTCAAGTAGCTTGGATGTCAATTTGTTGTTCATTTTGGGAACAATCAACTTCAGTCGAGGACCTCAGATAACCTCTTCTCCATCCACTAAGAAGAGATGAATCTCTATATAATTTGTGGCAGTTTCAATGTGGCCATGTTAGAAGTCCAAAATCTTAGTGAAGCCATTACCATGTCGGTCTGAAGTGAGGCCTTTGTAATGAGTGCTTTATATACTCCCTCGACAAGATTTTTTCAAAAAATTATACTAACTTCTGGCCCAGGTCCGTAAGTACATACAGGCTGAAAAAGATTGAATCACCCATCACAAGATGAAGGTCGGGCTCAAAACAAAAAAAATTGCCTGAAGGATATGCGCTTGAACTATGATGAAGAAGAATCTCCCGATCTGCCAAAGGCCCCTAGCCGAGATGTCCTCCTTGATGTTTCAACAGCTATGCCCTGTTGGTGGTCCCTCGAGCTCAGATCTTCATGGAGATGAGGGTAAAGAGTACCTCATCGATCTCCACTAATAAAAACTCATCAATTGGTAGAATAAGTGGAAGTACTGCCACTTCCATCGTAACCACAGTCATGATACCGAAGAATGCCTCCAACTGAAAGATAAGATCAAGTCGCTCATCCAATGAGTCTGCTTTGGCAAATATATTCGGGAGCATCAGAATCGAATACTTGAGGAACTACCTTGCACCAGCTGCTAAGAGAACAATAGCAACTGACAATGGCTGGTATCATCAACATGATCTTGAGCCTTGAAGGTAGCAGGGGACAGATGATCAGGCCCAAAGTCGAAGAGGTGAGGACAGATGGCTTGATTTCTTTTTTGGTAGTGATGTTTGAGGAGTTTAAACTCCTTATGATGATGCTGTCATTATTTCAATGACGATCGCAAACTATGATGTAAAAAGAATCCTAGTTGATAATGGAAGCTCGATTGATATCTTATTTTATAATGCTTTCCAATGCATGAAACTCCATCTAATCTGCTAAAATGAGTAAACACTTCTCTAGTTGGATTCTCAGGAGATTCTGTGGTAGTTGAAGAGAGACCACTCTGCCAGTAACTGCTGGAGCCAAACCTTATCAAAAGACTATGCAGCTAACTTTCTTCATCGTCCGAGTGCCCTCAGCCTACAACGCAATCCTTAGATGACTAGAACTAATGCCCTTCATGCAATCATCTT
Source organism: Elaeis guineensis (assembly GCF_000442705.2). Taxonomy (NCBI): domain Eukaryota; kingdom Viridiplantae; phylum Streptophyta; class Magnoliopsida; order Arecales; family Arecaceae; genus Elaeis; species Elaeis guineensis. Next base: position 117,432,910 of record NC_025993.2, read on the forward strand.
AACCTACCATTTGTTGGTGTAGTTCTCAACTCAGAATGGAGTCGACGAGATCTAAGGGGATCAGATGTTAGCCCGATAATGTTTCTTTGCAACCATCAAAAGAAGAGGCCGATAGAAGCCTTGTCAATTGAAGATCATAGGGACAACTTAAAGGTGTCTCAGGGAGAACTAGCTGAGAGCTCATTACCATTTCCTTCAGGAATGACCGACCTAGATAATTCGAGTTGGCTCTCAGCTGACAGCTAACTGATGACCGAAGAGATCGATTGATGACCTTTCTACAGTTCAACAAGGATATATTAGTTTGATCAACATCAGACATGCCAAGTATGCCATCTGATATCATTATTCATAAACTAAATATGAATTAGGTCATCAACTAGTGCAGTAAAAGAAACAAAGTTTCATCTCGAAGTGGCAATTAGCTATCGATGAGGAAGTCGCCAAGCTGATGGTGGCAGGGTTCATCCGAGAAGCACAATATCTAGAGTGAATTTTTAACATCATTATGGTCAAAAAGACTAATGACAAGTGAAAAATCTGTATCGACTATACTGATCTCAACAAAGCTTGTCTAAAAGATAGTTTTTCACTCTTAAAGATCGACTAACTTGTCGATGCCACCTCAGACACCAATTGTTAAGCTTTATGGACACCTTCTCAAGATACAATTAGATTTGGAAGGCATCCAAAGATGAGGAGAAGACCACATTCATAATTGATAAAGTTTGTATTATTACAAAATGAGCTTTGAATTTAAAGAATATAAGTGCAACATATAGCATCTCGTTAATAAGATGTTCAAATAATAGATTGATTACAACATAAAAGTATACGTCAATGATATGCTTGATAAGAATATGGAAGTAGATTGACATATTGTCAATCTAGAGAAGCATTCGATTAACTACGTGGTATCAAATGAAACTCAACCCAAATAAATACATCTTCAAAGTCACTTTGAAAAAATTTCTTGATTTTATGGTGACCCAACAAGGAATAGAAGTCAATCTAGAAAAGATTCAAAGGATCCTCGACATGAAGTGCCTGGCACCAAGTGGGATATCTAAGGCTTATCGAGCCGAGTTGCAGCTCTCAATCAATTTATTTCTAGGCCGACTAAAAAGTGCCTTCCTTTCTTCAAATGATAAGGCAGATGAAGACTTTCAAATAGTCAGAGGAGTGCTGAGGAAGTTTTGAGGACCTCAAACAATACCTCAGAATCCCTCCACTTCTGTCTAAGCGAGAAAAAGGTGAGCAATTACTTTTATATTTGACTATTTCACCCAATGCAATTAGCTTGATTCTAGTCGAGAACATGCAAGGACCCGAAAGTCAATCTATTACATGAGCAAAATTTTTTGGGATGCAGAAACGAGGTATTCCAATGCTAAAAAAATGGTTCATCTATTTATCACTTCTATGCGGCATCTTCGATCGTACTTTTAAGCTACTCAGTAGTCATCCTAACCAATCAGCCTTTATAAGGAATCTTTCGAAGGACCGACACTTTGAGCACATGGCAAAATGGGCAATCGAGCTCGGAGAGTTCAGCATTAGCTTTTAGCCTTGACTTACAATGAAGGCCCAAGTGCTGGTTGACTTTCTTATGGAATGCACTATTCCAAAAGATGAACGGTCCTCGACAAGATCTGAGGGCCTGTCCTTGATAAGATCTGAGGATGTTGAAGATTTGTCCTCACAAGATTTGAGGATATAGAAAAATTTCTCCATTGGATCCTACATATTGATGGAGCTCAAATGCCTAAAGATGTAGCATCGGGCTCATTCTTACCAGCCTGGATGGAGTTGTAATAGAGTACGTCCTTCGATTTAACTTCAGAGTTTTAAATAATAAGGCCGAATATGAAGCTCTTATCACTGAACTTTGACTTGTGAAAGAACTTAGGATAAAAGTGTTAGATGTATGCCCTAGAAGCAATAAGCTCGACAAATGAATATATTCTAGTATTATAAAAAAATGAATATATTCTAAGATATAGTTTTATATTTAACTTTTTTGTTATTAATAAAATTAAATTTTTTAATTTCATTCATATTGTCTATGTGTCCATGAATCATCCAAGAGATTAATAAAATGATGAATATATTCTCAAGAGTTAAAAATTTAAGGTAATATTATTGATGATTAATTTTTAAATACTCTCGATCAATGGATCATCATACAGATGGTGATGGATGATGAGATGGTACATGGATCATTTTTTTTAGGATAGATAATCTCGAATCTATAGTGTTGGGATACTGAAGCAAGAGTATAGATGGTTATTAGTGAACAAGAATACTAAGCATGACCGATATGAGAAGTCACTTGGATGTTTACTCATTCGTTATGACTTACTCAATATTCAGTAGTGTGACTAGTCCTTTACCTGCAGTGCCTCAATTATTCACGATAGGATTACTATAGTTTGACTGTACATATACTTATTCTAGTCATATGAATTTTTATCGTGCATGTGGCTGCAGTAAGTTTATTGTAGGAATAGGATGTGTGCCTATATGAAATCTATCTCCTTTGGTAGAGAAGTTATTTCTATATAATATATGAGACTGAGTTTAAAAATCTTGTCCAAGATAATGTGAATAGTAAAAAAAGATTTTTCATTATTTTCACATTAGGAACTAGAGTTCGAATAAATTTAACATATGACTGCAGTTTATGGGGTTTGACGAGTAATTCCATAACCTCTGTTTAGTCGAACTTATGATAGAAAGATTATATCATGTGTTAACTGTACCTAAAAGTTCATTCAATTATATTCTGTTGGATTGCCACTGCATACTACTAGGTATTACTAATGAATTATGAGATCTATGAGAATTATCTTGAGGGTTGATAATTCTTATTGAGATGAGTTAGAATATTTTTATCCATTGAAAAGAGTTTTAATAATATTAGTGATAATGATCATAATATATCTCACTATCAGATATAATAAAATCTATACATAAGAGGTTCTGACTGATCAGATGGTTGGATTGTAATTTTTGAATCACCATATGACCCGATTATCAATATGATTGATAATTAGACTGATTTGTAATTATTACAAATTATGGTCCTAAAATACAAAAATTATAAGAGAGAACTTATTAATAGTTAATGAGTTTTAGAAGGACTTATTAGCAACTATTGCAATATTATTTAATTTGATTTGATAGATTAAATAATCGAGATTAAGTTGAGTCAAATTAAATTAAAATTTTAATTTGATCAGACTTGATTTATATTCATCAAAGGTTGACATGTCAAAGAGTTGACGCCATCAAATCCCAAAGTACTTGATTCCTAATAAACTTTGATCAGTCAAAGATTGATCCATTAAAGTGTTTGATGTCTAGAAGGACTTCTCATGCCCTATATGGGATCTAGCCACAAGAGAGTTGGCATCCCTTAAGAAATCTAACATGAAAGTATGTCATGCCCTATTTGGATTCTTGACACCTCACACTCTAAGAGTTGGATGCCAAGGAGTTTCACGTCCAAGGGTGGATGCCAAAAAGGTGGAGTTTTCTTGCACTAAGGGGTGGTGGCATGCAATCTCACGGTGAGGAAAAGTTGAAATTCTTAAGAAAAATTTTCGACAATATGAAATAAGGAAAAAAAATTATAATTATAAGAGAGATTTTTATAAGAAAGCCAGCATCTCGGTAAGATTAAAGACTATTAATCAAATCAAAATCTTATGTGGAATCTGTAGAGATTGGATGTTTGTACGACTTTAAAAAGATTGCGAAGACATCCACGATTATCAGATTATAGTGAGAGATCTGAATTTTTTATATTACTTCAAGATGAGATCTCACATACTTAATCAAAAAGTTATTATTTTTTTCGCTACATATTAATCTTAACTTTTCCTAGCAAAAGACCTCAAGGTCTTCTCTGACTTGCAACTTGTTATGGACAAGTTCGGGGGAGTATCAAGCCCGAGATTCCACAATGGTGAAATACCTACAGAAGCTAAGAAAATTTTGACAACCTTCCAAGCCTTATAGATCCAGCAGATTTCTAAGTCAAAAAATGCCCAAGCTGATCACTCTCTCACCTTGACACATCGGAATTGACCAAGCATAATCGATGAGTCTTCATCGAACATCTATAGTCTAAATATCTATAAGCCCATGGTGCTTCAGGTCGAACATGAGCCGAGCTTGATGGATCCCATCATCAACTACTTGGTCAAGGAGAATTACCTTCTGATCCATTCAAGCTCGGACAATCAAATGATAAGCACCGTGGTACATTTATCTCGATAAAAAATTTTACAGGAAGTCCTCCCCACCTCTACTATTGCTTGCATCCCTCCAACGTAGATTATACTCTTTAGGAGGTATATGAAGAAATCTGTGGCAACGACTTGGAGGGTAGGTCTCTAGCCTATGAGATCATTCGATAAGGATACTATTGATCAACCCACAAGAGGAGGCGATTGAGCTCGTCAAAAGATGTAAGTAGTGCCAAAAATATACTAACATCTAGAGAAGGTGGATAGCCAAGATCACATCAATTTTCACTCCTTGCCCTTTAGCAATGTGGGGAATTGACATCCTCAGACCATTCCCACAAGTGATTGGATAAAGAAAGTTTCTGATCGTGGCAATCGACTACTTTACTAAGTGAGTCAAAGCCGAGCCCTTGGCATAAATTACCAAGGCAAAAAAATCAAAACTTCATATGAAAGTCGATCATCTATCAATTTAGACTTCCACGGGCCATCATTACCGACAATGGATGCTAATTGATAACTAAAAATTTAAAGAATTTGCTCAGAACTCCACATCGACCATAGGCTCACCTTTATTGGACATCCACAATCTAATAAAGAGCTGAGGTGACCAATCGTACCATTCTATAAGGATTGAAATCAGGCTCGACCAAATAAAAGAAATGTGGATCGAAAAACTCTATAATATTTATGGGCGTATCGAACAACACCTTAGACAACAACCAGAGAAACTCCCTTTAATATTGCTTTTGGAGCCGAGGCAATTATTTAGTCAAAATCAAGATACCATCGACCAGATTCAAGCTCTATGATAAGCAAAAGAACCTTGGTTGGCTTCAAACAAATCTTGATTTGCTTGAAGAAAGAAGAGAAAAAATTTAAATCAGAATGGCCTTATATCAGCTCCGAGTAGCCTACTATTGCAATACCCGAGTTAAAGCAAAAATTTTCTAACTAAAAACTTCATCCTTAGATGAGCCGAAGTGTCCAAACCTATAAAATAAGGCAAATTGATCTCGAATTGAGAAGGATCATATCGGATCACAGAAGTAATCTGATCTGGAGTGTACAAGCTAGAGACTCTCGACAGCACTCAAATTCCTTAGACATGGAACTTCTAGAAACTTTGGATGTGCTACCAGTAAAGGATGTAACTACTTGAATCACACCAATAAAGTTGCTTTTCTTCAAGTTTTTTTGCTAAAGGTCGAATGAAGACCAACGACAAATCATGCATCTTAGTGATCAAAACGGGCACAACCCTTTATCGTACAAGCCTCCATAGATATCTTGACTCCGATCAAGATCTCTGAAATTATATTTGGCCAAATGACAATAAGGATTATGGGTTATTTAGATACCAAACTGAATCCCAACGACTGGATCGGTGGACCAATTCTTCAGAGATATCTTGTCTCCAATTGAGACATCCAAAATCTTGTTCAATATGGGCCGACAACAGGAGATATCCTGATCCAAGTTAGGACCTCCACAAATGAGATCCTCAGAATAAGATCTGAGGACATGACTAAAGTTATCGACTAGACAGATTCTGCCCAACATTGTTAGGACAAACTTTAGGAATCTACATCAGCAAAGTATAATTGGCCCCCATTCGAAAAGACTTTGGATAAGGCAACCATTCAATGACAAAGAGATATCCTAACCCAAATTAGGACCTCCACAAGCAATTGTCTCAAAAATAATCCAACAAATTTTGAGGTCAAAAATCAACCAACAAAAAAGACTTTGCCAAAATACAGCCAAATAGTCAATTCGAGAAAGGCCTTAGAAATCTTCATCAGACTGTACGAAAATTTGACCTACATCTCAATCTATGTGAAATTAACGACTACAAAAACTCTGGCAACTAAAGTCTAATAAGTTTCGGCAAGCCAATGAGGATCGATGACATAAAAAAGAGAACACCCAAATAAAAGATAAAATTGATGAAAGCATACTTTTCCATTGACTAAAGTTTTTATTTACAAAAGGTGCTAGAAACAAGGCACCATAAAGCAGGTACAAAAAAAAAGGGATGAAGGCCTAATCTTCATCCGAGGAGAATGCCCCAACCTCCTCGCCACTATTGCTAAGGCGAAGGCAGCTAAGGTCCAGCTTTGGGACCATACCATCAAACGGGCCTTGCATTCTTCAAAGCTCTAGATAAAAGCAGTAGCGGAGGTATTAATGGCCTCCTTCTCAAAGGCCGTCGAAGCTTTGTACTCTTTGATGCAGCGATCCTGGACCACCGTAGGAATCCACAGAGAGAAAGCGGGGGCCTCACGATTGCCTTTGGGTGGGGGAGGATTTGCCCCAAGCCTTATGGGGGAAGGTGGAGTCCGACTCAACGAAAGACCTGTGATGGCCCGAGATAGTAGAGGTAGCACTGACGGGAAGTTTCGATTTTGTAATCCTCATCCTTTTGGACGAGAACCTCTATGAGAAGAAGACATCTTCTTCACTGCCGTTTCACAATCCATGGCTTCATGATTGACAAAAGAAGAAACTCTCTTTGACAAGTGTAGTAACAGAAAAGATGGCTGGTAGATGGGAACGCAAAATTCCACCAAGCAGGTAGTTTATTTATACAGGTCTCAAACGATGCGGATTCGATCATCAGATCATCTGATCGCACCACATGGCCAACTCTGGAGTGACGAATCTTCACAACCCTTCAGTCCCATGAAATGATTCGCAAGGAATGCCTTGGAACTCCTCACGTCCCAAGAGTGATTCTATAATTAGTTTCTTGGGAATGACACCAAGCACCCAACAATCTTCAATTTGTTGGGTTATAACCGTCGACTCCTAGCCTTCGAAGCTAGAATAATGACCTACCTCGAGCCACCCATCCTTCATAAATATACTGGGATTCACGAAGCGTTGAATCTCTCCAAATAATCAGGGTGCAATTCATGAAGCATCTTGCCGACTCAACCTTGGATTCCGTGAAGCTATGCGATATTTCACCAGAAGGCTAAATAACTAAGGTTCACTAACTCAGACATGTGTCGAGGTTATTTTCCAAAAACCACTACTTCCTTTGCCTGAAATGACCACTTTAAGCTAGGAAGTGGGGGGTGGGGGGGGGCAAGTGTTACAGGATCGTACTTCTCAACCATTATCTTCGAGACTCATCATCGAGTATACTCTTCGATCGACTGTGGTATCAAAGTGGACTCCAAACAATAAACATCATCTAGATGCCATGGAAATGAAGCATGCAACTTCAGTGAACTTCATCCCCAGATGCCATCCTCAACACGTTGCCAAAAACTCATTAGGATCGCCCCTGAGGGTCTAGTCCGTGCAACTTCATCGGTTCCATCTAACCCTATAAGTCGGGCATCTGCTGACCTTATGGTCGAGACTCTACCGACCACACAAAATGTCTTCCCATGGTTGATATTGAGAAGGATGCAACCAGGCCAAGACCTTGGTTATATACCAAGCTTAGGTCATCTACCTATTCAGGCCACGTGGGTCACCATTAAGAACCTTTGTTAGATGTAGTCACTATCCATAACTAACCATCTCAGATTCTCTATCCTAGCGGCCCAATAAATCAAGATCCTATCTATCAACCTTTCGGCCTACGTAATGGTAATAAGGGGACCCTCAAGGTATGGAACACTAAGCCCATTCTCTCTCTCTTTTGCTATTTTCAAGCTCTGGCTAACTTAAGCAATGGAGGGTCCCCACTAGAGAACCTCCAATGAGTGTGGATTTTTTTTGTAGGTAGATCGTCGTTCCCGACGCTCGAATTTTTCTCTATCTTTGGCCATATATGCACCCTCTGGAGTCTTCATGATGCAACAAGAATGATTCTAGATGGTTTGAATATAGTGTGCACAAATTTGGGTTAGTTCAAGTTAGGGGCCAGCTAAGTATCAGATCCATCCTAATTAGTTCTTAGTTTTGGAACTGGAACTGACACAATCCATGTTGCAAACAACCTGAACCCGTCCAATCAATTTCAAGTTGGATCAGATTGGTTCCTGAACAGGTCTCTACAAATAGCAACATAAACTATTGGTTCTATTCAAGAAATCCCATTAAGACAGGTCATTACAAGAAAACCCGAAAAATAATGCATAATAATCATACTTGAAAGAGAAACCATTAATCCTAGATCAATATGTCATAACAACCAATCATTTCCAAATGATCAATATGTGAGCTTATAATCTTTGATCCCCAAGAGATATCTTATCAATTAGTTGGTCGACTTTCAGAGATCCATGCCCAGATTATTTGATATGTTGCCAACATTCCAGTATGGGTACATAGATAAGCATGTTATACAACAGACTACTCATAGCAAAAGCATAAGGGATGGTTGCCATCTAAATCTTTTTAATCTCATTATTTGGACACTAAAATAGACCGAATATATCATCCTTAATCACTAAAACTTCACCTTATGAGCAGCTAGATATTTTAGTCCTTTCTAGATCTCTAGAAATATAGGCCCTTTGATATAGATCAAGTAATTGCTCAGACCTATTACGTGGAAGCATCATTTAAATCTTTTATACAAAGCTAGAAAAAGTTTAGGTTCATACAAGAGATCTAAATCACTATTGACAAGTAGTATATCATTTATGTATGAAATCAAAAAATTTGGTCTCATAAACATTTTGATATACATGTTGATCAGCAATGTTTTCTGTAAATCTGAATGATGCAATCATTTTATTGAAATTTAAGTACCACTAACATGGCCCTTGTTATGGCCATATACAGATTTCTTTAATTCGCATGCCTTTGTCTTGCACTACAAGCCCCTTAAGCTGTTCCATATACATCTCTTCACTAAATTCCAATTCAAAATGTAGTTTATACTACCATCTGACATATTTCTAAATCAAAATGGTCCACTAATGGCATAACAATTCTGAATTAATTAGAAATTAGAGCATACATTTTATTATAATCAATGCTTTTCCTTTAAGCGAACCCCTTTTCTGTAAGTTTTACCTTATACCTTTTAACATTGCCTTTGGAATCTAGCTTGATGTTGAAAATTCATTTACGCTGAAAATCTTGACTGGACTCAAATTCAAGATGGGTTCAAGGCTAGATATATATACATCTGCATATACAAATCTCACTGAATTTGTGCAACCATATGAAATTAGAATCCATGTTATACTCACACATGTTTTGTTTAGTTTGTATATGTTTTTATATGATACGGAAACATTTAGAGATCCTTGACTAAACTGATCCAACTAACCCAACCCAACATGAAACGACCCAATTTTGATCCTCACCTCAAAAAATCGATATGAGCTTGGCTTTCGGTTCAGGAGCATGGGTTGAAGGTTGGGTTAGGTTCGATCCTATGCAAAGATCTTAGAGCCTCGGGTTGGACATGGGTTGACCTCTAATCCAACCTAACATATCTAATTTTCACTCCAACTAGATTCATAGCTTGCTCCTTACTTTCATCTTCTTGTTGCTATCTCTCTCATCTTCTTCTCACCAGGTCGCTTAGTTGAAGCTAAGGTTTAGTTGTGGTAGGATCCTAATTATTAAAAAAGAAAACTTATCTAAATGTCCTGATTCTCCTTTATTACCCATTGAAAAAGATGAGAAATAAAGCATTTGATCTCCTATGGGATCTCTATTCTTATCCTTCAAGTGCCATCAATGGCTTTCATAGTCAACTTCAGGAACCTAGCAATGGATTGATATTTTTTTTGTGGACCCAAAGATTATTTTTGATGAATACAAAATATTTGAGTATATGATGGTATTAATGATTTATTGAAGTATATATTGAGAAAGTTTCAGAAAGCTAAAAATACTTCAAGAATGCCTAGAAAATTGCTAAAGTTGGAAGCCAAGGAAAGTAAGTTTGAGAAGCTACTTTATGAGAAACATGATAGTAGAGATTAAGAGTCGACTCCAAATTTCAAAGAGATTGCTCTGGCACACAAAACTCAAAGTGGTATAGGACTATAAGTCAACTCCTAGATACTATGAGTTGGCACTCTCAATTGAGATAGAAAGTCATATTTTTCAACCTGATCCTCGAGTTGACTCCATAGTTAATTTAGAGTTGACCCCTATATAGTTGAGTCAACCCTTTTAGACAAGATAGAGAGGCATTAAAATAGATCTGAGCCTGAGTCGACTCCAAGTTACCTCGAGTCAACTCCAAGTCAACTTTGAGTCGATCCCAAGTTGATCTGAGTCACTTGATGTGTCTGACAGATCTAACAGCTAGTTTCGCAGAAGTTATAGAACTACACAAAAGGCTCCCAATGGCTAGTTCTATTCTTATGGGCAAAAAGCTATTTTTAGACCTTCTAAGAGCTTTAAATACCAACCAAACTCATTGAAGAAGGTAGAAAATAAAGAAAACAAAAAGAAAATCTAAGATTCTTTAAGAGTTTATTCAAGAGAGTGCAATTAATTTTCAACCATCAATATCTTGAGATTTCATTCGATTTCAAGAAGAAGAAAAAAGCATTTATTATCAAGCTTCCTCAACGACATTCTCAAGAGCTTTATCAACATTTTCTTTTGCTCTTTAGGAGCTTATTTCTTGTGTTCATATTCTTTTGATTACTCTTTGCTATAATAAGTTTCAATTAGGATTGAAACTTAGAAAAAGGCCAATCCAAATTTTGAATTAGATTATATTATTGTGAAAGCCTGGGAGTGGCTTTAGTAAGTGGTTTTGGTTAATTTTCATTGAGAAATCAATTGAATTTTGATTATGAGACTGAAAAATCAATCTTACTATAATCTTAAAGAGATCGTAGTGAAATTTTCAAGAGTGTGCTTAGGGAGTAGATGTAGACACTGAGTTTAGCATTGGACTACTATAAAAAGCTTGTATTTGTGTATACACCTCTATTACTTTCATTTGCATTCTTGTATATTAGTTTAAATTTACTACTTTCACTACATCTTCACTTTGCACAGTCTAAATTCAGTAACTATTTTAATTTTAGAAAAATAAATTCACCCCTCTCCCCTTTTTTGGATGTCTATTAGGAAACATTTTTATTTTTTCTCTTATTTTAATAATATAGTATTGCAAAAGAATTCAAAGGTAAAACTTGAAAGAACTATTGATTTCATTGGTTTGCTTTTTGAGTTAGGGGATACGAGGTAAAGATAGGATTTTTAATCATTTTTTCCTAGTTGGAACTTCCAGAAAGTAGGGAAAAAAGGGGACTATATTAAATATAAACTTATTATGTTTATACAACTTTTCTTAAACAAAAGTCTAGAAAATAAAGAAAAAAAAGGAGGAACCATATTTTCCCTCCCATAATATTTTTTTAATAAAATTTTCTCCAAAATCTATTCATCTTCCTCTCTCTCTCTCCTTTTCTTTTTAAGCAAAATTTATAGAAAATAGAAAAATACAAAAACCAAAACTAGATCCACTATTACTATTCTTTAAACCCTCTTAAGCTAGATTTCTAGTAAAAACTCTCCTTATTCCAGTTCTTCCCCAACTCCTTCAACCTCAAGCCACCCAAAGAAACCCTAATCCAACTTTTTAAAAGTCCAGAAACCATCTTTTAAGGAAAAGAAGACATATTGATGCATGCTAGAGGTCTAATATGAGTTTCAAAGCAAACTATAGATGACCAAACTACTCTAAGCAAGAAATTAAATAAATTATATATGAAAATAATATACAAAAATTTTAAAATTTAAAGAAGTAACTACAAGCTAAGGATAACTACAGCTCTTTACCTTGCGATCCAAAAAAATCCTCATTGAAATCTATTAGTTTTTTGGAAGTATATCACAATAAAGAATACTAACTGACTACATTACATATCCATAAATCCACTAGAGCTAGCATAGAATTGCCATGCACTAAGCTATTTTTTGTTATTTTTTATATTTATCCTTTACTTTAATTTTGGAAATAGATTAGAATTAGCTTTCCAAGCACTAAGCTAGCTTTGGAGGGATGATAAAGAGTGTCTTGTTTGCCTTTCCACTCTTTCCTTTACCCTTTTCTATGATATCTACTTTGAAAAGTATATGTGGCAACATTATTTCAAATTGAGGTAGCCTACCTTAGAATCTCGGCAATTGGATCTAAAGAAGAAGTGATATGTCCCTTGATTTTCTAGTGATGTTAGCCATGATCTCTCAGCACATTTCCTTAACCTCATCTTTACATTGCACTATCACTTTAAGATTGGAGAGGTGAAATTCTTTATCTCACTAGTCTTTTGGAGAGTGTTGTGAGCCTCAATAGTAGCACGAATTATAATAGGGGCGGGTGACAGTGGATAAAGAAGTCTTCAAATCTTGTAGGGCTTATTACGATATGGGAAAGAAAACCCTTGGTTGAGTGGTTGACAAATGGAAGACTCCTATTAGATGTACCTAATGATTAATTATTATGGTCAATGTTGACTTGATAAATATTGTAAGATATATTGATGGCTAGAATCAAGCATACGTAATCTATATTTTAATCTTCATGCCATTGGTATAGTAGGTTTTATTGCAAAGTCTTGTTTGAAAAGGGATATGAAATACAGATGAAACTGAAAGGAAGAGGAAGCCCATATGTGCATACTGGATTTTTAAAGCACTTCTCAAATTCAACACTACAAGTGTATATTTTGAAACATTACATGATTAATTTGGAAATAACATAAATTTTGAGATGTTATAAATATTCTATAAATATAAGCTACTTCTAATTGGCAATTAGTAGATCTCTTTATATTTAGGAGGAAGCCAAAACTTCACAAGCCTCTGTTGGTGTAAAGTAAAGTTTCACACAAAAGAAATATTGACATTTGTACACAATTCTTACGATAAAAGTATTTCATAAAATTCTCTTAAATAAATAAGATGGGATAAAATGACTATCAAATGTTCTAATTAAAAAGACAGAACTTATAAAAGCTTTAACATCGTAGAATATTTTCAGTACATTAATATAGTAGACATTAATGTTATGCATAACCACTAATTCTCTTACCCTCCAAGGTGATAGGATGGAATTAACGAGATTTAGGAGCGTTTGTGAAATCACAAGAACAATAACAACCTTCGTCTGTCTTGAAACATATTCCTTTGTGAAATCCGAAATTAGTGCATTCCTCGTGGCACTTGGTTGAACATAATCTAATGCAAATAAGGAGAATACTTAGCAAAGATGATTGATTTGCTTTAAATAGTACAAATGATTATATTAGAAAAGGCTGGATTAAGCTTGTGATGAGGCAGGAAGCCTTACGGAACATATAAATAAATAAAATTAAAAGTTGTATTATTACAACTCTTGCTTGGGGGTGGGGGGTGAGTGTGCCAAGAGAAGGGGGTTTGGATGGTCCCACCATATGACTCAGTATCTCGGTTCTAGCGTTAGGAGGAACCTGGGTTCCAGCTCAGGTGCAGAGTGGATGCAGGCATAAGATACGATAGAGTTAAAACCCTTCCTTGTTCACAAAAGAAAAGGAATGTATTCTTAAATTTATTTAAGAAAACATTGTATTGGTAAGAAAAAGAACACACCATCTCGTAAAACCTGCACAACTTGAACTAGAGTGCATTTGCAAAACCATAGATGAATAGATAAAGCATCCTTAAAATGTGCCAATTAAGTAGGTAATGACAGAATGGGGACACATATCCATTGAGGCGAAAGCCATGTCTGCTCTTCAAAATTTGAGATGCATATCATTGACACAAGTACATTAAACTGTGAGAACAATAGCAATTCAAAGTCCTGCAGATGAATATGGCATGCAAGATTTACCCTCAAATTTCAAATAATTTAATCGCAAGGTTCCATTATACTGTACCAACCAGAGACAAAAATACAGCATCTGAGGCTAGGCACAACAACAGCAATTGCAGGCAAGAGCATTCAAGCAGTACATAATAAGACAGTGCAAAGTTGGAAGATGAGAGAAGGTAGGAAAAATTCGATGATCTAATGGCAGAAACTGACTGAAGAAAAGAAGACAAGCTACAGGGAGAGAGTCTAGGAGCTCCGCACATGTTCATGCTTAATTGGGGAGGGTGATAACAGAGAAGGAGACAAGGAAATCAAGTTCCTGAAAAGAGGTGGAGTTGATAGATTATCTTCAAGGCTCATTCAAGTTATCTCTTGTCGTTGTTTAAGAGTCCAGTCCTTGTCGCAGCAAGAAGTGATGCCTGTTTTCAGTATTTGTTTTTCCATGCACCATACTTTTTCTTCCAGCGATGTATCATCTAATTATTTTGTTGCATTATTGACACTCCAGATGTGATGCACATGATGTTTGTTTTTGGTGCATTGCAGCAGCTGAGGGGATCTGCTCTGGCTGCCTGATGCTTATCACTGGCCAAACAACCACCAAAGGGCAGAACAAGCAAATCTTTCATTATCTTTGCCTTTGCAAGTTGAGCCACCTGCAAGCTCTAAAAGACAAAAATAAGGTCACTACGTCATGGCATATTAGAACAGTAGCATGGGTAGTCACATCCTTGATACTGCTGCCTAAGAGAACTGCATGGTTCTAAATATTTTGGACCATGAATATGCCAACCATCCTTATATACAATGTTTTCTGAGGGATAAAACATATCGATCTCATTATCCCTGAGAGTACATGGTCAAAAATTTTCAGTGATTATCTGCAAAGTTAAATAAAACAAGCTGAACATCAAGGAGAAGGGATGGAAAAAAAAAATTCAGGTAGACTGTGTTGATACTCTTGATTCTTTGGTCAAGAATGCCAGCATATAGTCTGCTTTCACTTTTATCATCAACCATGCTTTTCAGGTCCTGCAATATAGTTGTGTGAAACAGCATTTTGATGTCTGACATGGATGGTATAACCAGACAAAGCTGATGAGGTAACACTGGCATTGATGGTATTTAGTAGTGTTTCCAGGGAAGTGACACAGCCACCTGAAGAATTTTTAATAACAAGTTACCAAGATTGATGCTTAAATTGCATAGATCCCGAACAAACTAACGATATTGCACCCTCATTACACAGACACCATAGCATTTAGATGGTCCTCATACTTCTAAGTCATGACTCATGAGAGAGAAAGGGAAAAAGAGGGAGGGAGGGGGGTACCACCAAATGGAATCATGCATTTATATGAATAGCAACCTCTACAATTTAATGTGAAACTATGACTTCTTGATCTGCAGAAAAAACAAAATGCCACCTGTAATTTCACAGTAACTGACAATGAATAACTTCAGTTCAAATTCTTTCATGTCCGATGCCAATAAAAGACAAAGGTGGCAGTGTGGCACAACTCATGGATTGGCCTCCATTCTGTATTATGACATGCATAAAAGGGAGCTAAAAGAGACAGCGTTATAAATAGTTTATGAATGACAAAGTTGTTGCTCAGAAATATATGAAATGATGTGAGGACTTTACATATCTCAAAAAGCTTTAGGAAGCTAGCACTTTATCCAATAAACTGAAATGGTTTCGACCATCCAGCATGAATTTTCTGAAGTTTTAAGTTTTACTCGTCACAGTTGTAGAAATCAAAGTCGAATATAGATTTATTTTATAATTTCAAATTTAAAAGCCTAAGAAAATAAATTAATCAAGTATTCTTCCAGGTGTTCCATGGATGTTAAAATACATAAAGAGCAGTTATACTTAAATAAGTTGCTCAGAATTTCTATCAAGATGAAGAAATAAAGATGGGTCATTCTGATGAACGTATCCGAGATGTGGATATTAAGGTGGATGTGTGGCGCATCTAATGAGGGCATTTAGAAATCACCTATTAAGAAGCTTATGAATCGCACTCAATAGGAGGTGAGGAATAAGCAGCAGCTGCAAACTTAGCAAGTACAATAAATGCCACTGATGACCTCTAGTAAGAAGGCGAACATGCTTCAAAGAATTTTAAAAGTAATATAGAGAATCCTGGAATTAAATAAATAAATAAATAAAAAAGGATATCCAGAAGCTCACGTTGCCAGGGGAAATGAATGTGTGAACATCATCAAAGAAGGGTTTATCATGCCAACCCAAACTTTAATGGGTTTATACTTGTTGCTTATGGTAAACAAACAATATAAAAGAGAAGTGCATGTCTCTCTCATTATGCTTAAGCAGGTACATAAATAGTCTTGGTTTCTTAGCTTAAGGGAACTGTTTCTTCGCATGCCACTAACTGATTTGTCCTTAAAAAAACCAAACTATCCACTCAAGGTTTAATATAAAGCCATACAGTCACAAACAAAATCCCAGTCAAGGATTAAGAAGAATATAATTTATGTGCAGACTGATTCATGTGGAGCAATGAGATAGCATATTACTTATAGGAGATCCACAAGTTCCTTTCGGCTTTTGGATGACCCAATGTTCTTCAGGTACTTTTTTTTTTTTTTTTTGGTTAAGAAAATAACTTACACATGGCTGGTTGTCATTCACCATGAATTTTCCTCGAGTTGTCACAAATTTGCCGCAAATAGCAAAAGTTTTTAACAATAATAGAAGCTAACTGTAGTCAGCAAGAATTATGTCAAATGAATCAGATTATGCAGTAGTCTATATCCTAAGAGTGGAAGGCAAGTGTATGAACAAAAAACTCCCAATGACATTAGAAAAAAAATGTTTTTACATTGACTAGCTATAAGATCTTAAGTCAGAATCATACCCTGAAACATGGATAAGATTGATTCGCAATTTGTGTTGCTCTGACAATATTGAAAAAAGATTGTTGGATATGATGAATTCTCAACCCTAATTCCTGCAACAAGAACACCAAAGTGATATCCAGTCTCTCTAGCTCTCTCCTCATGATCAAGATACACAAAATATGCTAGTAAGCCCCAGGGACCCAGCCTGCAAATTTGATTATGTAGCCTAACTGCAACCCTTTGGGTTCAAGCACAAAATATTATTCTCCATTCTTACCTATTTAAGCTACAATATGCAAGCCCTCTAAATTCCTTTCTTACATCTTCCATCTACTTTTTTCCCATCTGTCCGTCCACTCAACCAAATATCTGATAGACATTCAACCTCCTTCCTTAATGCAGCCTCCTATAATCTTCATTGAACATGACAAGTTGACAACGCTATCTCAGAGAATCATCTTCAATATCCTCATTGTGGCTTGAACCTTTTTAATCTTATTGAATATCCAGTTTAGTCACCAACCTTTTGTCTCTAATGCCTCTATGCAAACATTATGATGTCCAGAAATCGTCAACCTTGATATTTCTTATACATTCTTCCATGTTTCAAGCATATGTAGCAATACCATAGCACCACAGAACTACACCTCCATATCCACAATTCACTGATCGTGGCAGATACACTTCATGTCTCTCCCACTTTTCCTTTCATAAAGTTAAAATAACAAGATCACCAATTGGAGTAACCCTTTGGCCGTTGATTCTGACTGGGAATCATTTTCATTTATATTCTGTTCCCACTAAAATTGGGGTTGGTCTACTTTGTCTTTGTTACGACTTTTCAAAGTCTTATCTTCTACACTTTCCTGTATTTGTTCCAATTAGTTTCCAACTTGGTTCATTCCCATTCAATAATATCAGCAAGAAGAAAACCAAATGGCCCCTCCAACTAAGCAACAGCTATTTGTTCATATATTAAAATTAACAAGAAGATCATTATGAATGATATTTGGTCGTGCACCTGCCATCATATGTTACATGCCAGATACCTCATACATGTCATAACCTTTGGAATGCCTATCTTCTTCAACTTGCCAGGCCTTGGCAATGCATCTCATGTCCTCCTGGAGTCAATAAGAACCATGTACAGGTCCTCTGTACTTTCTTAATATTCATATCACTGGCATAAGCAAAAATTTAGCTAGAAGGACCTTTCTGAGGGATGATCAACAGTACCACCAAGCATCTCTTTGATTTAAGTAGCATAGTAAAGGGCATCATATGCTTATCATTTCTTTGTAGTAATTCATTCTACATGCGCTTCATCATTCCCTGAACTTTACATATGAATGAAGATGCACTAGCTCAACATGAAAAAGCAAAAAGGAAAAGCTCAGTGACTTGCAAAAGCTCAGACCAAAGTGTCGATGTTCCAAAATTGTGGACTTTGTTGATGGAATAGAAACAAAACCATATGCCATGTCTAAACGCCATTAGCACCTTATGGTTCGCTACACCACTAACATCCTGGAGACCAATTACCATTACCAACTCCAAAAAGAAATGTTGCACTTTCTTATTTCATGGTTATATAATGGAGTCATGCAATGAAAAGATAATAAAATTCTAAACAGATGAACAATGTAAGTAGCTAAAATTTAAACATTAATTGGTATAGAATTGCTTCCTCAATTATTGTAAATGTTTAGCCACACCATCTCTGCAGAGAATCTCATTGCTGACAAAATAGGAATCTTATATCTTTATTCATCAAAAAATATAAACCAATCACCATGCCATCCAGACCTCCTAACAAGATGGCTTCATCTCTTATCTACATAACTCCAATTAGACAAGATCTCCAGTTCCATCCCAAGCAATTCAGCTGCCCCCAATATGCACCTGCATCAAAAACCACCCGATGTCTATCATCATCATCCAATATTTCCAAGAGAACAATTTCACAATCCAAACAACTAGATAAAGAACAATACCCATAAAGTAATCGGCGACTCCTTTGCAACTCTGTAGAGAGAGGAAGAGCCGACCCAATAATCCAGTACCCAATTCCTTAGATATCTAAATCCAATCACCTCTTTTCTCCAGTGATAATTATCAAAGCTACACATGGAAGAAGACCAATCAACCAACCAAACTAATTCTATCAGCCTCTCCGAGCAATTTTCTGCTGGTTTCTCCTCGAATTCTCCTTCAGAACTCCTCGGCCTCGTCTGTTTACTTCGTTGACTCATGCGAATTATCCTTCAACGACGCCAAAGGCTGCTGATGGTGATGATGCAACTGACCACCCTCGCCACCCCTCCCCTGTCTCATCTGCTGATAGAATTGGCTGAAAACTTGGGGATTTAACACCCCACCCATGCTTGCATCTTGCGAGAGCCCAAGCTCCAGCCCTGGCATCTGCTGCCCGGGCCCGCCCAGCATCGACAGGAAGCTCATCGCCCCCATCCCGCCGCTGAAACCGCCCGGCAACTCCAGCCCTTGGAAACCAATGTTCGAAGGCGCCGGGGACGTCGCGGGCTGCAAAAATCCTGAATTGAACCCCCCGGAAGCCGCCGCCGTCCGCCACAGCCCCTGGTGGTGCGGCCGGCCGAGGCCGGTGGCACTAGTACTAGTACCCAAACCGGTCCAATTGGTCTGGTGGGGGGTGGAGACGGCGGATGAGGAGGAGGAGGAGGCGAGGGCGGAGGCGGGGATGGTACCGGAGCCGGTGGCGGCGATGATGGCCGGCTCGGCCTGGTGGAGGAGCCACTGGATGGTCTCCCCGTCGGACTTGTGACCGAGCTCGCGGGTGAGCTGGAAGATGCGGGCGGCGCAGAGGGCCGGCATCCGGATGCGGCGGCCGCGGCCGTCCACCTTGGTGTGCCGGTCCTTGTTGGAGCTCCGGCGGGGTGCAAGCTGCCGCCTTTGCTGGTCCTCCTTCTCTGTTACACTTGTTGGTGGCACCGTGGAGGCCATCATCATTATCTGGAGGTCTCCTCCTCCTCCTCTGCTACTGCTTTCTTGGTGTTGCTGCGTGGTGGTGGAGCCTATTCTGGTGGGGGGTTCTCTTTTATCCTCTGGGTGGCGGCCTAGCTCCCGGTGGAACTTGGGGGCCTCTGGGGGAACCGTTGAGTAGCCCTTGGGATCCATGATAACAGAGAGAAGCTAGAGAGAGAGAGAGGAAAAAAGACTTCTTTATCTTTTTTTCCTTGTTAAGAATGGAGGGGGAGAGAGAGAGGGAGAGGGAAAAAAGAGAGCTTTTTTTTCCTTTTCTTTAAGATGGGGAGGGAGCATGGATGGAGAGAGAGGAGGAGGAATTGAGAGGAAGGGAAAAGGCTGGACTGTGATGGAGCCCACGCTGGGTTGGTAACAAGGGGGGCTAGGAAAGAGGAGGAAGGGAAAAGAGAGAGAAAAAATAAGGTGCATGCATTGGTTTCAAAATTTACTCATTTTTGCCGGCTATTATTGTTGTGATTATTTTTCCTCTTGGCTTGTTTGGGAGAAGCCAAGGGTGTTTAGAAGGAAAGGTAAACATATTTTCCCCACATGCTATGAATTGGATTCCCTTCTCATTTTGTCCCTCCCTCCCATGTTATTTTTCAAAGATGGGAAGGCATGATTACAATTACAATGATTATATTTAGAAGGTGGTGCTCCTCTTGTGCGTCATCCTCTCTATTGCAAGGGGAGTGCATCATTCAAAAAAGAGGGGTGGTTTATTTGTTATCTTAGGAGGTAAGAGTAAAATTTACTATAACACATCATCATATTATTATTATTATTATTATTATTATTATTATTATTATTATTATTATTATTATTATTATTATTATTAGTTTGAAGGGGCATGTTATTCTATTATAATGCTCCTATTAACTATTATGACAGATAAAATTTTTAAAAATTTTAATATTAAAAATAAAGGTAACTCCTAAAATAATGGTTGTTATCATGATATTACAACCAAATTAATGATTAATAACGTAGGAGTACTATTTTTTTTATTAAATACAATGATATAGTTTTTGGATTGTATAATCTGGAAGAATTTATAGGAAATATATAAGATTTTAAAAAGTATTTTTCTAAAAAAATGACCAAAAATAAAAATCGATACTTATATTAAAATTATTTGTTATAACAAGAAATAATGAATTATAGTTTTATATTATTAATTTTAATAATAATGAGGTGGCCAAAAATATTATAGTAAATTGCAAACCTTCTTTTTCGCTTGAGGTTTATTGTGCTTGTCTCTAATATTTTATGAAACCTATATTTACGTCCAATTAGATTAATAATATTAATGAAATCATTTATCTAATGTAAAAAGTCAAAATGATCCTATGCAAATAAAATGTATCTCATCCACATCCTTGCCCCTTTTTTATCTTCCTCTTCAGTCGCTACCTTGATCACCCTCGTTGCCATCTCCTTGTCTGCAAGCACATGATCAATAACAGTCTTCAAGAAGCCCTCTTCTCCTCCTCCGATCATCATCGCCACTGTGGCATTATCCTTGACATTGCGTAAGCCCTCGCCTTTCTCCACATCCACCATACTTTAGGGCATCTGACACTACTCAAAATCATGCAGTACATCCAGGGTCTATGAACCCCAGCACGAATTTGGTCAACACCTCCAAATAGAGGGCAATAGCAAAAATTGTTGCTTGCCTTGGCAGTCCACTTGGCGATGACGGCAAGCTCCAAGAAGCCGGATTGGGCAACCCCAAGATGGTTAACAAGGGTGATGATGATGAGGCGGAGGCTGTGCTCAATCCGGGCGAGGGCGAAGGAGAGAGGGTGGGGTTTCGGTGCTTGACAGTCGCAATGGAGAACTGAAGGTGGAGGAAGAAGTGGAGGGTGAGGTGAAAGTTTCTAAGTCGAAGGAAGGGGGTCTCGAAAGATGCAGGAGAGCGACACCCACATAGTTGCTTTTGAATGTTCTAATGGAGAGAAAAGCATGTAGTACTGGTGAGGGGAAGAGAAATTCTTTGTCTGCTATCGCAATATTAAAAAAATTTACTGCTTTATCATATGGAACCGCATACCGTAATAAATTAAAGACATACATTTGATATAGCTTATTTTTTTTTAATTTTTTTAACCAAAATATGCTTTCTCCCATCTTATTTTATTTTAGGCATACTTGATCAAAATATCATAAAAAATTATCAAAATATTACAAAAAATAACAAAATATCATAATAATGATATAACATCTCATTATATATAATATTTTATTATATTTTATAAATAATTATCAAAATATTATAAAAATAATATAATATCATAATAATGATATGACATCTTATTGCATCTCATAAAAAAGCAATAGAATGTTATAATATTATCCTCGATATCGTAGCATTCACTAAGAAAGAATATTTTGATCAAAAAAAATTTTAAAAAAAATTAAGCTACATTAAATACTCATCCTCTTATTAATTATGCTACGTGGCTAAATTTGATGAAGCGGTGTATTTTTTCTTCACTGGATATGATTGACAAAGAATTATTCGAGAAAGACACGGAGTCTGGACTCTAGAGAGATTGGTCAGATGATTTTGTTGACTAAGATCTGAGTCCAATATAATCCAACTCATCTGTGGATCACCATATCCAAATCTTTTTTTCTCGTTGACCATAGTCAAAATGCTGATTTTTTTATCGAAGACTATTTTACTATCATACAAATAAAATTATTTTATAATATTTTTTGATAAATATTTTACAAAAATTTTGATTAAAATATTAAATTAAAATAGATCTTAAAAGATAAATATTAAATTTTAAATTATTGAATATAATATAATTTATTATTAATTTTAGGACAGTTTTGAGCTATTAATGATGGCTGTGATAATGATTATAATAGCAAAAGAGGCGCCGTCTTGGTGGTACCCCCTGCAGAGGGACCCATTTGGTAGGGTATGAGGGGTGCTTGTCCCTACTTATGCTTCAGTACGGGTCCATGCTTCAGATGAAAGGGAAGGAATTAAATATTTAAAAAATATATCAAAAATTGAAATGAGGGCTGGGGGTTGCTGCAGTGCTCTCTTTTTTTATTTTTTTTGATAATTGGCTGCTTCAGTTGGCAGGGGGGGCGGTTTTCTTTTTTTTAATTGGCTGCTTCAGTTGGCAGGGGGGGTGGTTTTCTTTTTTTTTTTTTTTTGGTAATAGCTCTGTTTTGGAACGTTGGAGTAGGTTTTTAACTGAGCCCAGCCTATTCTTTTAGCTGGGAACTTTCAGACCCTGACAGTTCATGGCCTCATGGGGAGAGTGTTGCTGTTTCTGCCTGCTTTCTTTAGTTGATGTTTGTGGGGCTTTTGAGATTGCCTGGGAATTGCTGAAGAAAAATGGCCCCCAGAGTTGGATACTTTGATAGATTGTGGAGAGATCCAACCTTATGTGTACTTTCCTCATAATGTCTTGAGAATAAAATCTGGCCTTGTATGGTATCTACCCAAAGCCAGCCTTAGGAGAATGACACGAGTCCCTACACATCCTCTTATGACAGATGCCCATTTCTATGGGGACTTGGAAAGTGATATCTTTTCCATGCTTTGCTAGCCATGCACATCTCTCTGATGGAAAAATATTGGAGCTAAAGAGAAAAAGGTAATCCACAATTAAAGAAAAGGAATTTGGTGGAGATCTTTCATGTCTAAACTTGCAAGTCCACTTGGAAGGAATCCTTCCAAGGAAGCACGCAATACACTCAATTGTCAAGAATAAGCATACAAGTCAAAAGAAAGGACTTCCCTTTCAAATATTAGATTTTTTTTCTTTTATCTTTCTGTCTCCTTTTCTTGAAATTTATATATTAAATTGACAAATAACTGTATTGTTAAAATGATTGATTGCAATTTGATTTGATTGTTGAATTCTTTGATAACTATTATGTGACCCCTTAACTATCATGAACAAAGAATAAAATTTTCTCACAAAAATGAACAAGAATAATTGAAATTGTAGTATCAACCAGCAATTGTCTAAACTTTGTATTGAAGTTTCTTCTTCCAAATCCATTCTTCTCTACTTTTACATGATTAATGGTTTATGAAATTAAAATCGAGTGTATGCGAAGTTTGCTTTCCAGAGAATAATTGCAGTCACTAATTTGCTTACTGAAGCATCCAAATCTTTGCAACATATCACTATAACTGAAGAAGCATTTACCATTACATCTAAGTTCATGTGTGGGCTTCTTTATGGTTGTATCCTCCCTTTTTAAAGGAAAAGGAGAAGGATTTGATCTGTGAAAATGCTTTTATCTTCATATTTAGCCATCAGTGGTATGAGTAGCATCTCCTGAAAATTCATTACTGAAGCCCAACAGACTATAAAACAAAAGGCCAGGCATCATTGATTAAGCTTCCTGGCTCCCGCCCCCCCCCCCCCCCCCCCCCTCTCTCTCTCTCTCTCTCTCTCTCTCATAGACACATATACAGCCTTGCCTTTGGCATGGAGGAGACCTTTTTGTTGGTGTTGATAAATTATGGTGGTGGTGTGCACTGTCTGTTTTGGTGCTTGAATTACTTGTCACTTATGCTTCCCACACTGGGGACATAAAGGGACCCCCTCTCAAGGGTATTTGAGTGTTGTTGTTGACATCTCACTCAAAGATTACTTGATTTCAAGGAATATATATAGATCTTACTTTATATGGTTTGGTGGACATGTTGGGATAAGCTTCGCATATAGTTTTGTCAAAATCATTTGAGCCTCTTTACCCATCTTTTTGTAAAGCTTTTCATGAGATGG
Source organism: Elaeis guineensis (assembly GCF_000442705.2). Taxonomy (NCBI): domain Eukaryota; kingdom Viridiplantae; phylum Streptophyta; class Magnoliopsida; order Arecales; family Arecaceae; genus Elaeis; species Elaeis guineensis. The sequence goes on from NC_025993.2 coordinate 117,457,551, forward strand.
TAGGTAGCACCAAGATTCTTAATTATTTATTAGTCACCATGTAAAGTCTAAACACTAACTCTTTGTTTGGTATAAAAGATGGAAAGAGGAGGAGGATTGTTAGATCTTTCATCCATACTCTCGTATGTTTGGTGAAATATAATAAAATTGATGAAAATAATTCTCTCTTTTATTTAGTATAGGAAGAATGAAATAGATGATAAATGATATTTGTATGATATTTTACTAAATTATTTTTTAATAAAAAATAATAATATTATTATCAATTTATAATATTTATTTATATAAAAATGATAATTATTTATAAATATAAATATTTAAATTAGTTTAATTAAATAAATTATTTTATAAATTAATTATGTGAATTAATTTATAATTTATTTTGAATAATTAATTAATTCTATATACATAGTTAATTGAAATAATGAATATGAAAAAGTTTAAGAATTATGTCAAAAAAAATAATAAAAATAATTTATCAACATAGAAAACCGTGCTTCATATACTCCAATCATTTTTTACATCTTTTCAATTTAAAAAGATGTAAATGATGACTCATGATAGATGAATAATTTTTATTTATTTATTTTTTTTATAATTATTTAAATTGAATGATGAATGAAGGTTATATATTCTTTCAATCTCATATATCGTTTTTTCGATGATAAACATGTTTTAATAACAAGCTGCTTAAGCCGTGTGTGCTTCGACTTTCAAAAAAAAAAAAAAAAACAAAAGCGTACGTACTTTCTCTTCGCTTACAATGCACCCTTCACGGAACAAAGATCTAGGGTGATCTGTAGTAACGGTCACAAGGTTGGGGCAATTGGGCCACTGGACCTGGGTTAATTTAATGTAATTCCGTTTTCCTAGAGTCCACATGCATCTCTTACAAGAATCAGCTAAAAGGTGCCCAGCCTTGTACTTCTGGCCGTGGGTGTCCATGTCCACAGGGAGTGCTGTTGAGTGGCTCAATTTGCAGTGTACTTCACACACTCACCGTATGGGACCAGAGAACATGCATCTGGTCGCCATTATTTTATACTTATCCTATTTAATTAATTAGATTGTACTTTAACATTTATTGTAGATTTTCAGTGAAAAAAATAAAAAAAATTATTTTTAATATATGCCCTTGCCATTTCATTCACTGTATAGCCAATTATATCAAAACTTTAAACTTCATAAAAATAAAAATATCTTAATTTTTTTATAAAATAAAAAATTTTACTATTTTATTCATCTCAGTAATAGTTCTGATCATACATTTCTATAAATAATCTTCATTTTTTTTTATTTTTTCATCATTTTTTTTTCTCCTTTTATTTATTTATTTATTTTATTTATTTTTTTTTTTCTGAATAGATTTCGAACTTTTTATTTTATCTCCATCTCATTATTTTATAGGATGAGATAGAATGGTCGAAATATTCCCTGTCCCATTGATGCATCAAACTTGAACTATACCACGCAGCTGGATTTGTTTTGCATTCACAGTGGAGCAATGCCTTCTTATCTTGACTAATGAGAACAATGGAGATGGATTGGGATGGGAATGATTAGCCATATAAGTTAATTCCACACTCATTTAATATCAAGTCTTGTCTTTTTGTATAAATCAGTAATGAAAAAAAAAAAAATGCCGACATGCCCTTTTCAAAATGAACGGATGGAAGGAAGCAGCAATTGTAGCCACATTTTGTTGGGGTCCATCATTCATATAGTTCAAGTTTGCGACAAGGAAACATTGACATTTTCCTTGTAGGTCATATTCATTCTATAATCCTATTCAACCTCGCTATCCGTATTGACTCTTCCCTACCTGATGGTACTTATCTCTTTTCTATGATATAATTTCATTCAGCACATACGATCTACATCACAAAGAGTTTATATGGACTAATTGAGGTGTACTTTTCTTAAAAATTATCTGCAATGTACCTCATGGAGATTCAAGGATGATAAAAATCCTAAATTATAATAGTACATGAGTAACCATTCTTCTTTTATAGCTAACTAATATATTTTTCATATTTATTCATGATTTTTAAAGAACACGGTGATTGAATATTGTTCAGGATTTGTGTTTGAGTGATGTGATCAATTTTGTCCACTAAACCATATTACCATGTAAAGTTCTTCTAAACTAGGCAAAGGAAAGGGTCCAAAACCTTCTTTTGTGGATGTGAATTAAGAACCTAGATAGAAAAAAAAAAAATTTAAAAAGTCAGTTTCATTCCTTGTTTTTGTTGAACAATCATGAATTGTTGTTTGGTTGTGAAGCAAATGCAATGGTCACCACAACAGCCCATGATGAAAGCAAAACCATCTAATACTCCATCTCGACACTTAGACCAAATTATATCCCTTAATGAAAATGTTAGTTTCTTCGAGTGGTTTAGACTTTCAAATGCACATTGTAGAAAATGCTTGGTTCAATGAAGCTAGCCATTGGACTGGCTCAATTTACAGTAATTTAGTTGTATGCTCGTAGCCAATTTTGAGAATATAATTGGTTCTTGTTTGCATTGACTAATGTAGCTTAGAATTTTGTATGCATCATTTTCGCAGCGCACACATACAAAGATCCAATTGGATTGCTTCAATGTGTTCAAACATGATAATATGACAATGAAAGACAACATAGAGAGGCATATAAGGTAATGTTCTTTACTTTGAAAAAACAATCACCGGAGGTGATCAAGAAATACTTAGATATGTGAAACAGATGCAAGTAGATTGCACATTAAAGTGAAGGGAGCATTTAAAAACGGTGTTACTTTTGGTGCTTGCTCATCAGAATCATTGTTTCTTGGAACAATAATAATAATCTTTTGTTTCATCATGCTTTGGTTCCAAAACCATGGTTTTAGTTTTTAAAATGTTTTCCATATTTCATAGGATATTATAAACTTGATATTATATTATCAGATGCTATTTTTTTAAAAATGTAAAAATTTGAATCAGTTTGGTATTTATTCAAGCTTATTCCAAGGTTGAAGCAATTTAAGCTTGAAATAGAATTATCAAGTTGATCGATTGGGCTTGTCTTTGGCTTGATATGAAATTAATCTTGATCTCAAAATCCAGACCTGTAAATAATTGCAAGCCAAGCTCAACAAAATATAACTTGATCAAGCCCGGTTCCATTGCAACATTACCATAAGACTCAGATCCAATCAACTTCTTTCAATACCTTGACCCTTTGGATTCTAAAAATTAGAATATGATTTATTTTCTCCGAGGGATCCAATTGGCTGGGAATGTAACTATTGCATAAACTAAAATTTGCTATCATCTACTTCAAATCCTCCATTCTCCACCGGTTAGCTATCTTTTGTCTGCTTTCGTTAATATTCTGTATTTGATCTTGTGGTTGTTAGTGACTCCTTTACATTAAAAGTCGATATGAGGGATGAAATCTTGCCAATATTGCTGGCCGTTTATTCCCCTCTTGCCGGGCGTTTATTCCCCTCTTGCCAATTGGTATTGTTGGTGGTCTCCGGACCCTTTTGCACTAATTGTAATGTCTCCAACGACCTATAGAAATTTCTAACTATATTTTGGTCCATGCATCTAATCTAGAACTGAAATCGGATCGGATATGAATCAGATACCGATATATCCATATCTATATTTGTTTTATTTGACGAATACAAATACGGATATGGATATTATTCGGATGTACAAATTTATATCCATATTTATTTTAAATGAATATGGATACGATTCGGATACTGAAAGTATGGATATAATTATAGATATAAGTTGGATAATTAAACTTTATGACTATATAATCAAAGATATTACT